>NC_079189.1:589193776-589493776 GCF_029499605.1 Hyla sarda | reverse complement strand
AGGGTAACAACATCTGCCCTCATCACACCCCGTTACCACAAGTTGGTAGTGAGATAGTCCTAATACAAGTAGCTGGTTAGACAGTCCTAATAGAAGTAACTGTTGAGACAGTCCTGATAGAAGTAGGTGGTGAGACAGTCCTGATAGAAGTAGGTGGTGAGACAGTCCTGATAGAAGTAGGTGGTGAGACAGTCCTGATAGAAGTAGGTGGTGAGACAGTCCTGATAGAAGTAGGTGGTGAGACAGTCCTGATAGAAGCAGCTTGGAGTTTGGTGACATTATGTCCAATTTGCTTTTTTTCCTCCCTTTTTTGGTTTAGTTCCAATACACACAAAGGGAATAAATATGTGTATAACAAAACATGTGTCACTGCAATCCTTTTCTGTGAGAAATACTTCATTTTCATAGAAAAATTTCAGGGGTGCCAACATTTATGGCCATGACTGTATACACGTGAGACAGCGGGATTCTTTACTCAACTGACAAAATTCAGCTTTATTAAAGGAGTACTGCAGTCTTAGACACTGATCCCCTATCCACAGAAGGGTCCGATCCGACCGCTGGGACCCCCGTGATCTCCCGTATAGGGACCCGACATTGCCACAGCTCTGCGCGGCTAATAAGCGTGTCATTGACCTCACTGAGCTTGACAACACGCCCCTCCATACAGCTCTATGGGAGAGGTGGGGAGGCACAAAAGCTGCATCTCTGCCTCTCCCATAAAGATACATGGAAGTGCGTGTCGGCCGTGGCAGAGTCGTGGCCCCGTACAGAAGATTGCGGGGTCCCATCGTTCAGACCCCCCCGCCGCATAATGACACAGACTGTCTTGGCTTGAGAAAGTGTGCATTGACGCATGGAACTGCTGTCCAAGGAACACCCTTACTGTCTGTTTGTCGCTCCCTGCTACATGTATCGATGTCCACCATTTGTGAGTGCCCCATATACTTTCTTTCTTTGTTATTTATTTAGTAGTATAATTTTGGGGTATGTAGCTATATATATATATATATATATATATATGTATATACCCCAAAATCCTATATATATATATATATATATATATATATATATATAGACAAAGAATCCTGCCATGCTTACTGAACTGTTCACACAGAGGCATATTCACAGTGTAGAGTCCGTCCCAATGAGGCCACCTTATCGCGGTGGGACGCTCCAAGCTATTTGACCGCTGGCGGAGACAAATTTGCGAGCTAAGTGCCTCACTATCTCATAGTTTCACATTTGCATCTATTACACCATAGCTGTATAGCTCTCCATGTTTTATCTGCATGTTCATGTTTCACCTATATCCTTGTGCTGGCAGTGTGCTGCTGCATTCTTCTGTTGCTGTAAATATATATATATATATATATATATATATATATATATATAGTATACAAAAAAGAAGAGTGTGTGTTAGGATCCCATCCTAAATGAGGCCACCTCCCGTGGTGGATGGGGGACACGTTTTTGATCAAAAAAGTGCGCTGAGAGCCTCAATTTTTTGATCAATGTGTGCTGCTGCAATCTTCTTTTTTGTATACTCTGTATCTGCCACAGCAGTGTATTAGGTTGTTGTGCTGGCTAATTTTCTTTTTGCTTGTATAAATATATATATATATATATATATATATATATATATAGTGGTAAAGTGTACGGGAAAGTGGTGGATGGGATGTATATTTCACCTGGTTTCCTCAGCCAGGCACAATAAAGGAAATTCTGAAGTTTATATGCTGCTTTAGCAGAGCATAGTCTGCTGGGGCTAATTTGTTTAAATGGGTACAACCGTGTTAACAACTTATCCCCTATCTAAAGGATAGGGGATAAGTTGCCTGATCGTGCGGGGTCCCGCCGCAGGGGACCCCCGCGATCTTGCATGCAGCACCCCGCTCTCATCAGGCCCCGAAGCGAACATCGCTCCGGGTCTGATAACTGCCGATCACTGCCGTTCACGGTGCCGGAGTATTGTGACGTCACAGCTCCGCCCCCATGTGATGTCACGCTCCGCCCCCTCAATGTAAGTCTATGGCAGGGGACGAGACAGCTGAGACTTGCATTGAGGGGCGTAGCGTGACGTCACAATCACCCTTCCCGTCATCAGACCCGGAGCGGATGTTCACTCCGGGGCCTGATGAGAGCGGGGTGCTGCATGCGAGATCGCAGGGGTCCCCAGCGGCGGGACCCCGTGCGATCAGGCAACTTATCCCCTATCCTTTAGATAGGGGATAAGTTGTCAGCACGCTAGTACCCCTTTAAGTTACATGGGCTAGATTTCCTGGACTGGAGGAGAGATTGGAAGTGGGAGTGGTGCAGTCCACACCCCTAGTCCACTATGGGTTTCCCTAATCCAAGGTGTTCTCAGGTGAGGCTTCTGGGGCTGATTGCTGGAGAGACTGAGATGAGAAGCAGCCACAGCCAGAACTGCAGCTCAAACCTACCAGGTCTGAACCTTCCTCTAAGGACATTTAGTGAGTTTGCTCGGGGCCAGACATTGGGCCCACAGTAGGATAGTGAGGTATCCTGATGTTTAGTTAGAGCCGGCTTAGGTTTTATTGTTTTGTTTGCTGTGCTTTGTGAATTAAACCATTTAAATACACATCCTCTTGGACGTTTGAAACCTGCTGCCTGTGTGAATACTGTCATTGCCGACCCCACCGTGTGAGCTTTTCCCTACAATATATATATATATATATATATATATATATATATATATATATATATACATACATTTTTTTTTAAATCACTTTCCAATCCATCTTTATCAGGAAGCAGGGTGACCTAAAACAAACAATTCTTTTGGTAAATATTTTTTGTCTTATATTGGAAAAAAAAAAAAAAAAAACATGTATTTTTTATTTTTTCGAGTTTGTGGCAATGCCAAAGATGTATTACTTTTTATGATTTCAATTCTTTTGTATCATCATGAAAGGAGGTATTTTAAATTAGTAAAATGTTTCATTCATTCATTTGTTTATTTATTTATTCATTAAACATTGAATATTTGAAAAAATTTTTTTTTTTTTTTTTTTTTTTAACGTTGTATTACAGTGTATTTTCATTTTACTTATCTATTATACCTTCCTTCTGGCAGGGTTAAAAAAGTTGCACTATTATGCCAAATCTAGAGACCTTAACTAGACCCCAACTGCCAACCCAGGGGTACCCCACATTATCATTATGGAAAGGATTCCCCTTTCTCTGTCTGTCTGTGTTTTCCAAACAGGGTGTCTCGAGCTGTGCCTAAACTACAATTCCTAGCATGCCCAGACAGCCAAAGGCTGTCTGGACATGCTGGGAGTTGTAGTTTTGCAACAGCTGGAGGCACACAGGTTGGAAAACACTGGTCTAGAAGACTGAAAGCTGCTCACTGTAGGGGTCCTCTGCTCTGACTAAGGCTATGTTCACACGGCGGAATTTCCGCAATTCTGCACAAAATTCATTTAGCTGAACGGAATTGCAGAATCCCGCCGGAATTGAGGCGGAATTTCGTTGTTCTCAGAACACAGATTTCGGCCAAAATTGAAGACCCATTGACTTCAATGTGATTCTGCCATGGAATTCCCCCAAATATAAGACTGGTCTTATATGCGGTGAGCGAAATCTGAATGGGACTGAGAAATCCCAATTAAATCAATAGGCAGTAAATTTTGGCGACATTGTCGGCTAAATTCTTCATGTGAACATAGCCTAATAAGAGATTGATCAAAACTGATGTAGAGGAATTGTGGTGCAGTTGTCCACAACGACCAATCAGATTACTTCTTTCAATTTTAAAGAGGCCTCAGAAAAAGGAAAGAAGAGTTTTGATTGGTTGCCATGGGCAACGGCACCACTATTTCTCTAAACTGGTTTTTAACAATCTCCGAATATCTACTATAATGTTTGGAATTAGTTTCATAGGGCAGAAATATGAACGAGAGATAAGATCTGCACGAAAATATATAGTAAATGTTATCTAAATATTAGACGGCGTTAGGAAATCTGCCTCAAAGTGTCAAATCCGCCTCGAGCTTCGCCAAGTATTAAAATAACAAATATTTAACTTGGCATAGCTGGTAAGACAGTCCTGATAGAAGTAGCTGGTGAGACAGTCCTGATAGAAGTAGCTGGTGAGACAGTCCTGATAGAAGTAGGTAGTGAGACAGTCCTGATAGAAGTAGCTGGTAAGACAGTCCTGATAGAAGTAGCTGGTAAGACAGTCCTGATAGAAGTAGGTAGTGAGACAGTCCTGATAGAAGTAGGTGGTGAGACAGTCCTGATAGAAGTAGGTGGTGAGACAGTCCTGATAGAAGTAGCTAGTAAGACAGTCCTGATAGAAGTAGCTGGTGAGACAGTCCTGATAGAAGTAGCTAGTAAGACAGTCCTGATAGAAGTAGCTGGTGAGACAGTCCTGATAGAAGTAGGTAGTGAGACAGTCCTGATAGAAGTAGCTGGTAAGACAGTCCTGATAGAAGTAGGTAGTGAGACAGTCCTGATAGAAGTAGCTGGTAAGACAGTCCTGATAGAAGTAGCTGGTGAGACAGTCCTGATAGAAGTAGCTGGTGAGACAGTCCTGATAGAAGTAGGTGGTGAGACAGTCCTGATAGAAGTAGCTGGTGAGACAGTCTGGATAGAAGTATGTGGTGAGACAGTCCTGATAGAAGTAGCTGGTAAGACAGTCCTGATAGAAGTAGCTGGTAAGACAGTCCTGATAGAAGTAGCTGGTAAGACAGTCCTGATAGAAGTAACTGGTGAGACAGTCTGGATAGAAGTAACTGGTGAGACAGTCCTGATAGAAGTAACTGGTGAGACAGTCCTGATAGAAGTAACTGGTAAGACAGTCCTGATAGAAGTAGCTGGTAAGACAGTCCTGATAGAAGTAGCTGGTAAGACAGTCTTGATAGAAGTAGCTGGTGAGACAGTCCTGATAGAAGTAGCTGGTAAGACAGTCCTGATAGAAGTAGCTGGTAAGACAGTCCTGATAGAAGTAACTGGTGAGACAGTCCTGATAGAGGTAACTGGTGAGACAGTCCTGATAGAAGTAGCTGGTAAGACAGTCCTGATAGAAGTAGCTGGTGAGACAGTCCTGATAGAGGTAACTGGTGAGACAGTCCTGATAGAAGTAGCTGGTAAGACAGTCCTGATAGAAGTAGCTGGTAAGACAGTCCTGATAGAAGTAGGTAGTGAGACAGTCCTGATAGAAGTAGCTGGTGAGACAGTCCTGATAGAAGTAGCTGTTGAGACAGTCTGGATAGAAGTAGCTGGTGAGACAGTCCTGATAGAAGTAGCTGGTGAGACAGTCTGGATAGAAGTAACTGGTGAGACAGTCCTGATAGAAGTAACTGGTGAGACAGTCCTGATAGAGGTAACTGGTGAGACAGTCCTGATAGAAGTAGCTGGTAAGACAGTCCTGATAGAAGTAGCTGGTGAGACAGTCCTGATAGAGGTAACTGGTGAGACAGTCCTGATAGAAGTAGCTGGTAAGACAGTCCTGATAGAAGTAGCTGGTAAGACAGTCCTGATAGAAGTAGCTGGTAAGACAGTCCTGATAGAAGTAGGTAGTGAGACAGTCCTGATAGAAGTAGCTGGTGAGACAGTCCTGATAGAAGTAGCTGGTGAGACAGTCCTGATAGAAGTAGCTGGTGAGACAGTCCTGATAGAAGTAGCTGGTGAGACAGTCCTGATAGAAGTAGCTGTTGAGACAGTCTGGATAGAAGTAGCTGGTGAGACAGTCCTGATAGAAGTAGCTGGTGAGACAGTCTGGATAGAAGTAACTGGTGAGACAGTCCTGATAGAAGTAACTGGTGAGACAGTCCTGATAGAAGTAGGTGGTGAGACAGTCCTGATAGAAGTAACTGGTGAGACAGTCCTGATAGAAGTAGGTGGTGAGACAGTCCTGATAGAAGTAACTGGTGAGACAGTCCTGATAGAAGTAACTGGTGACACAGTCCTGATAGAAGTAACTGGTAAGACAGTCCTGATAGAAGTAACTGGTAAGACAGTCCTGATAGAAGTAACTGGTGAGACAGTCTTGATAGAAGTAACTGGTGACACAGTCTTGATAGAAGTAACTGGTGAGACAGTCCTGATAGAAGTAGGTGGTGAGACAGTCCTGATAGAAGTAAGTGGTGAGACAGTCCTGATAGAAGTAACTGGTGAGACAGTCTTGATAGAAGTAACTGGTGAGACAGTCCTGATAGAAGTAACTGGTGAGACAGTCCTGATAGAAGTAGGTGGTGAGACAGTCCTGATAGAAGTAAGTGGTGAGACAGTCCTGATAGAAGTAACTGGTGAGACAGTCTTGATAGAAGTAACTGGTGAGACAGTCTTGATAGAAGTAACTGTTGAGACAGTCTTGATAGAAGTAACTGGTGAGACAGTCTTGATAGAAGTAACTGGTGAGACAGTCCTGATAGAAGTAACTGGTGAGACAGTCCTGATAGAAGTAGGTGCTGATATAGTCCTTATAGAAGTAGGTGGTGAGACAGTCTTGATAGAAGTAACTGGTGAGACAGTCCAGATAGACGTAGGTGGTGAGACAGTCCTGTTAGAAGTAGATGGAATTACAGTCCTCATAGAAGTAGGTGGTATCACAGTCCTGATGGGGCCCATCTGTTTTTCTGATGTGGTATCCCGGTACCGTATTGCATCCAGTACCTAGTGTAGAGGTCCCCAAAGTCAGAGTAACTACGTTCAGGTAGGGTTCCTCAGGTGGGAAAGCCCCTAGTCGCCTCTCCTTAAATCTAGTTGTAATGTTAATAAATGTATATATTAATAATTATATATATTCTATAGTAATGTATAGTACTTGCCTTGTTCAGCGTCGCAGGACCTTCGGTCATGTGACCATGCTAGTAACCTCTATGGTATGTTGCAGAACCTTAGGAGGTCCTTGGGTCACATGTTACCTACAAATCTCTGTAATGGTGATTGACATCCGTATGGACCAATAAGCGTTAGTCCAGCCCCTGCCCATATAAGGAAGCTGCGTCCAATTATCTCTCTCTTGGGTTGCTGCTCTCGTGGATGCCGGACTAACAGGACGGTTCTGCGCAACTTTCAAAGACACACTAGGCCTCAAAACCTACGGCCTCTGCAGAACCAAAAATCGTGAGTTTTACTCTAATTCCTGCTAATACTACTGGACCTCAACTAATTCCCCTAAATTCAGTGGAACAGCGCAACATTTTAAAAGACTCTTAATGCTAAAGTCCCAACCATTGTCAATCTCCAAAAAGAAGCGGTTGTTATACTAAGAGACTGTTATGTTAATGAAGTGTACAGAAAATCTTCAGTAAAAGTTAAAGCTGTTTACAGAAGCTTTCCGGTTGTGGACAATCCATTATTATTATGTACCTCAAACCTATTATCATCTACCTCCCTATCGTTCCTGGGAAGTGCCACAGTAGGAAAAGCTTTATTGAGGAGCCCTCATCCTGGCGTTACGAATAGCAAGGGTTAAAGGGGTACTCCGGTGAAAGCCTTTTTTCTTTTAAATCAACTGGTGGCAGAAAGTTAAAAATATTTGTAAATTACTTCTATTAAAAAATCTTAATCCTTCCTGTACTTATTAGCTGCTGAATACTACAGAGGAAATTATTTATTTTTTGGAATGCTCTCTGATGACATCACGAACACAGTTCTCTCTGCTGACGTTATTATAATAATAATGATGATGCTTTATTTATTGTTGTCCTTAGTGTTATTTGAACCCAAGTCCCCAGCACTGCAAGGCAGCAGTTCTAACCACTGAGCCACCATGCTTCCCTTAGCATACATCTGCTATGCATGGTTGCTAAAATGGACAGAGATGTCAGCAGAGAGCACTGTGCTCATGATGTCATCAGTGTTCCAAAAAGAAAGGAATTTCCTCTGTAGCATTCAGCAGCTAATAAGTACTGGAAGGATTAAGATTTTTTAATAGAAGTAATTGACAAATATGTTTAACTTTCTGCCACCAGTTGATTTAAAAGAAAAAAGGTTTTCACTGGAGTACCCCTTTAACAAGCACGCTTTGATTACCGCACAGCTACACTCCCCATACACTACACCCTCCAGGCTATCACACTGACGAGTTGGGATCCCAGGGGTGGTGACTGTAGACCATCAGTGTATTTACCCAGAGAATACCTTTAACATTTTTAAATTCTAAAAAACCAGATTAAAGCGTACCCATCAGGTCCAACAATTTTTTTTTTTTTTTTAATATATCACTTTATGTGTCTAGCACCTTTATTTATTTATTTATTACACTTTTAGTTTAGCTCACTATTCTGAATTCCTCTCAAATAGAGCGGGGCGTGGCCTCACTGTGCAGGTCTCCGCCCCCTCCCTCAGTATGCTGTCTGCTCACATCTCCCCTAGCATTAGCAAAACTACAACTCCCAGCTTGTCCTCACTGACAGTAGCGGGACACAAGCTGACAGTGGGAGGATTTTTCCTGCGCTCACAACTGTCAATCAAGGAAGTGTGTCCATGACATAGGTGATGACTCATGGACACAGCAGGACTAGTATGTGTCCAAGCAGTTGTTTGACTGGCTTTTTTTAGTATGAAATACTGAAAATGTTCTAATAAAAGCAATTGCAAAACCTATTGGCTATAAATGCTTTACAACATATCAAACGTTTTTGTATCTGACAGTGCCCATTTAAGCCCTTTTTATAATGTGTCACATATTTTAGAGCCTGATTTTCATTTCTAACATAACAACTTTAAATGTGTCCTGCTCCTTCACTTCTATAAATATGTAAACCCTATTTACTGCTTTTTTTTGTTTTTGATCTGCAAAAAGGAAGCAAAGTGTCGTCCTTGTAGTGTCCAAGGGTTGTGGAGTGCACCATGTACAGATGTTATTGGTGCGGAGGGCACATTTCCTAATTGTTCATTGTTTGCGGAGTCTCTCAATGCTCACGTTATGTTCTAGAAGCAGTAGATCAATTGTCACCATAAATAATATCTCCTGCAATGTCGTTACTCAATAAACTGGATCATTCCAGGTTCATTTTTCTTTCAGACTCTTTTTTTTTTCTACCAAAGTCATTTCCTTATAATTGACAGATTTATTATAGTTATAGAGTAACATTCTAAAACAAGGTCATAAATATGTATCTAAAGTATCAGGCAACAAACAAAAAGAAGAATAACTAAAGAAAGTTTAAACCTCCCCCAGAATTATTCATCCTCTGCAGGTACGGATGCTGCCTGTTTTTAATGCACACTTGTGTAGTGTCCCAGTACCTGTATAAATGTATCTGGGGTACTGGAAGTTGACTTGAAAAACATATTTTTGGATTGCACAACATTAGTAGCATACACTGAGAAAAACAAGTGTGTAAGGGTTCAAATGTGCATTATTGTTGTATGAGATGAATGATGCCTTGGTCACATGATTCTCCCAGTCCAAGATTATGCACAGAAACCTCTAAAAGGTTGTGGGAACAGTCCCTAGTCTAGCCTCTTTTCCCAGGATAGCAGTGAACTCCAACTAGTCTACGTCTGGTTCTTGTCAGAGGCACATTTATCCCAGTTCTGCTCCTACTGGGCAGACCAGCAGAGTCTGGCTAAGATATACAAGCACCTAGTCCAAAGTGTTATTTGTAGGTGAAATTCTATTTAACCCCTTAACGACCACGGACGTAAATGTACGTCCTGGTTTGGTGGGACTTCCCGCACCAGGACGTACATTTATGTCCTGTTTATGACTGCGAGCATCGGAAGGGTGCTCTCATCATACACGGCAGGTTCCGTCTGCTAGCAGCAGCTGGGGACCCGCACGTAATGTCCGACATCCGCGGATGCCGTGATCAATACAGATCGCAGCATTGCTGTTACGCCGAGCGCTCCGGGTCCCCGCTCCTCCCCGGAACGCTCGCTACACTCTTGCTACTGCAGCGCCCCGGTCAGATCCACTGATCTGGTGCGCTGCGATACCGCCTCCAGCCGGGATGCGATTCGCGATGCGGGTGGCGCCCGCTCGCGATGCGCACCCCGGCTCCCGTACCTGACTCGCTCTCCGTCGGTCCTGTCCCGGCGCGCGCAGCCCCGCTCCCTAGGGTGCGCGCGCGCCGGGTCTCTGCGATTTAAAGGGCCACTGCGCCGCTGATTGGCGCAGTGGTTCTAATCAGTGTGTTCACCTGTGCACTCCCTATGTATACCTCACTTCCCCTGCACTCCCTCGCCGGATCTTGTTGCCATTGTGCCAGTGAAAGCGTTTCCTTGTGTGTTCCTAGCCTGTGTTCCAGACCTCCTGCCGTTGCCCCTGACTACGATCCTTGCTGCCTGCCCCGACCTTCTGCTACGTCCGACCTTGCTTCTGTCTACTCCCTTGTACCGCGCCTATCTTCAGCAGTCAGAGAGGTTGAGCCGTTGCTAGTGGATACGACCTGGTCACTACCGCCGCAGCAAGACCATCCCGCTTTGCGGCGGGCTCTGGTGAACACCAGTAGTGACTTAGAACCGGTCCACTAGCACGGTCCACGCCAATCCCTCTCTGGCACAGAGGATCCACCTCCTGCCAGCCGGCATCGTGACAGTAGATCCGGCCATGGATCCCGCTGAAGTTCCTCTGCCAGTTGTCGCCGACCTCACCACGGTGGTCGCCCAGCAGTCACAACAGATAGCGCAACAAGGCCACCAGCTGTCTCAACTGACCGTGATGCTACAGCAGCTACTACCACAGCTTCAGCAATCATCTCCTCCGCCAGCTCCTGCACCTCCTCCGCAGCGAGTGGCCGCTTCAGGCCTACGACTATCCTTGCCGGATAAATTTGATGGGGACTCTAAATTTTGCCGTGGCTTTCTTTCACAATGTTCCCTGCACTTGGAGATGATGTCGGACCAGTTTCCTACTGAAAGGTCTAAGGTGGCTTTCGTAGTCAGCCTTCTGTCTGGAAAAGCTCTGTCATGGGCCACACCGCTCTGGGACCGCAATGACCCCGTCACTGCCTCTGTACACTCCTTCTTCTCGGAAATTCGAAGTGTCTTTGAGGAACCTGCCCGAGCCTCTTCTGCTGAGACTGCCCTGTTGAACCTGGTCCAGGGTAATTCTTCCGTTGGCGAGTACGCCGTACAATTCCGTACTCTTGCTTCAGAACTATCCTGGAATAATGAGGCCCTCTGCGCGACCTTTAAAAAAGGCCTATCCAGCAACATTAAAGATGTTCTGGCCGCACGAGAAATCCCTGCTAACCTACATGAACTCATTCATCTAGCCACTCGCATTGACATGCGTTTTTCCGAAAGGCGTCAGGAGCTCCGCCAGGATATGGACTTTGTTCGCACGAGGCGTTTTTTCTCCCCGGCTCCTCTCTCCTCTGGTCCCCTGCAATCCGTTCCTGTGCCTCCCGCCGTGGAGGCTATGCAGGTTGACCGGTCTCGCCTGACACCTCAAGAGAGGACACGACGCCGCATGGAGAATCTCTGCCTGTACTGTGCCGGTACCGAACACTTCCTGAAGGATTGTCCTATCCGTCCTCCCCGCCTGGAAAGACGTACGCTGACTCCGCACAAAGGTGAGACAGTCCTTGATGTCAACTCTGCTTCTCCACGTCTTTCTGTGCCTGTGCGGATATCTGCCTCTACCTTTTCCTTCCCTACTATGGCCTTCTTGGATTCCGGATCTGCAGGAAATTTTATTTTGGCCTCTCTCATCAACAGGTTCAACATCCCGGTGACCAGTCTCGCCAGACCCCTCTACATCAATTGTGTTAACAATGAAAGATTGGACTGTACCATACGTTTCCGCACGGAGCCCCTCCTAATGTGCATCGGACCTCATCACGAAAAAATTGAGTTTTTGGTCCTCCCCAATTGCACTTCCGAAATTCTCCTTGGACTACCCTGGCTTCAACACCATTCCCCAACCCTGGATTGGTCCACAGGGGAGATCAAGAGCTGGGGTACCTCTTGTTTCAAGGACTGCCTTAAACCGGTTCCCAGTACTCCCTGCCGTGACCCTGTGGTTCCCCCTGTAACCGGTCTCCCTAAGGCCTATATGGACTTTGCTGATGTGTTTTGCAAAAAACAAGCTTAGACTCTACCTCCTCACAGGCCTTATGACTGTCCTATTGACCTCCTCCCGGGCACTACTCCACCCCGGGGCAGAATTTATCCTCTGTCCGCCCCAGAGACTCTTGCTATGTCTGAGTACATCCAGGAAAATTTAAAAAAGGGCTTTATCCGCAAATCCTCCTCTCCTGCCGGAGCTGGATTTTTCTTTGTGTCCAAAAAAGATGGCTCCCTACGTCCTTGCATTGACTACCGCGGTCTTAATAAAATCACGGTAAAGAACCGCTACCCTCTACCTCTTATCTCTGAACTCTTTGATCGCCTCCAAGGTGCCCACATCTTTACCAAACTGGACTTAAGAGGTGCTTATAATCTCATCCGCATCAGAGAGGGGGATGAATGGAAAACGGCATTTAACACCAGAGATGGACACTTTGAGTATCTGGTCATGCCCTTTGGCCTGTGCAACGCCCCTGCCGTCTTCCAAGACTTTGTTAATGAAATTTTTCGTGATCTCTTATATTCCTGTGTTGTTGTGTATCTGGACGATATTCTGATTTTTTCTGCCAACCTAGAAGAACACCGCCAGCATGTCCGCATGGTTCTTCAGAGACTTCGTGACAACCAACTTTATGCCAAAATGGAGAAATGTCTGTTTGAATGTCAATCTCTTCCTTTCCTAGGATACTTGGTCTCTGGCCAGGGACTACAAATGGATCCAGACAAACTCTCTGCCGTCTTAGATTGGCCACGCCCCTCCGGACTCCGTGCTATCCAACGTTTTTTGGGGTTCGCCAATTATTACAGACAATTTATTCCACATTTTTCCACCATTGTGGCTCCTATCGTGGCTTTAACCAAAAAGAATGCCAATCCTAAGTCATGGCCTCCTCAAGCGGAAGACGCCTTTAAACAGCTCAAGTCTGCCTTTTCTTCTGCTCCCGTGCTCTCCAGACCTGACCCATCTAAACCCTTCCTATTGGAGGTAGATGCCTCCTCAGTAGGAGCTGGAGCGGTTCTTCTACAAAAAAATTCTTCCGGGCATGCTGTTACCTGTGGTTTTTTTTCTAGGACCTTCTCTCCGGGGGAGAGGAACTACTCCATCGGGGATCGAGAGCTACTGGCCATTAAATTAGCACTTGAGGAATGGAGGCATCTGCTGGAGGGATCAAAATTTCCAGTTATTATTTACACTGATCACAAGAATCTCTCCTATCTCCAGTCTGCCCAACGGCTGAATCCTCGCCAGGCCAGGTGGTCTCTGTTCTTTGCCCGGTTTAATTTTGAAATTCACTTTCGCCTTGCCGATAAGAACATTAGGGCCGATGCTCTCTCTCGTTCCTCGGATGCCTCGGAAGTAGAGCTCTCTCCGCAACACATCATTCCTCCTGACTGCCTGATCTCCACTTCTCCAGCCTCCATCAGGCAAACTCCTCCAGGGAAGACCTTCGTCTCTCCACGCCAACGCCTCGGAATCCTCAAATGGGGTCACTCCTCCCATCTCGCAGGCCATGCGGGCATCAAGAAATCCGTGCAACTAATCTCTCGTTTCTATTGGTGGCCGACTCTGGAGACGGATGTTGTTGATTTTGTGCGGGCCTGCACTGTCTGTGCCCGGGACAAGACTCCTCGCCAGAAGCCCGCTGGTCTTCTTCATCCTCTGCCTGCCCCAGGACAGCCTTGGTCTCTGATTGGTATGGACTTTATTACTGACTTACCCCCATCCCGTGGCAACACTGTTGTTTGGGTGGTCGTTGATCGATTTTCCAAGATGGCACATTTTATTCCTCTTCCTGGTCTTCCTTCAGCGCCTCAGTTGGCAAAACAATTTTTTGTACACATTTTTCGTCTCCACGGGTTGCCCACGCAGATCGTCTCGGATAGAGGCGTCCAATTCGTGTCAAAATTCTGGAGGGCTCTCTGTAAACAACTCAAGATTAAATTAAACTTTTCTTCTGCTTATCATCCTCAATCCAATGGGCAAGTAGAAAGAATTAACCAGGTCCTGGGTGATTATTTACGGCATTTTGTTTCCTCCCGCCAGAATGACTGGGCAGATCTTCTACCATGGGCCGAATTCTCGTATAACTTCAGAGTCTCTGAATCTTCTTCCAAATCCCCATTTTTCGTGGTGTACGGCCGTCACCCTCTTCCCCCCCCTCCCTACTCCCTTGCCCTCTGGTTTGCCCGCTGTGGATGAAATAACTCGTGATCTTTCCACCATATGGAAAGAGACCCAAAATTCTCTCTTACAGGCTTCATCACGCATGAAGAAGTTTGCTGATAAGAAAAGAAGAGCTCCCCCCATTTTTTCTCCCGGAGACAAGGTATGGCTCTCCGCTAAATATGTCCGCTTCCATGTTCCCAGCTACAAATTGGGACCACGCTATCTTGGTCCTTTCAAAATTTTGTGCCAGATTAATCCTGTCTCTTACAAACTTCTTCTTCCTCCTTCTCTTCGTATTCCTAATGCCTTTCACGTTTCTCTTCTTAAACCACTCATCATCAACCGTTTCTCTCCCAAACTTGTTTCTCCCACTCCTGTTTCCGGCTCTTCGGACATCTTCTCCGTAAAGGAGATACTGGCCTCCAAGAAGGTCAGAGGGAAAACCTTTTTTTTGGTCGACTGGGAGGGCTGTGGTCCTGAAGAGAGATCCTGGGAACCTGAGGACAATATCCTAGACAAAAGTCTGGTCCTCAGGTTCTCAGGCTCCAAGAAGAGGGGGAGACCCAAGGGGGGGGGGGGTACTGTTACGCCGAGTGCTCCGGGTCCCCGCTCCTCCCCGGAACGCTCGCTACACTCTCGCTACTGCAGCGCCCCGGTCAGATCCACTGACCCGGTGCGCTGCGATACCGCCTCCAGCCGGGATGCGATTCGCGATGCGGGTGGCGCCCGCTCGCGATGCGCACCCCGACTCCCGTACCTGACTCGCTCTCCGTCGGTCCTGTCCCGGCGTGCGCAGCCCCGCTCCCTAGGGCGCGCGCGCGCCGGGTCTCTGCGATTTAAAGGGCCACTGCGCCGCTGATTGGCGCAGTGGTTCTAATCAGTGTGTTCACCTGTGCACTCCCTATGTATACCTCACTTCCCCTGCACTCCCTCGCCGGATCTTGTTGCCATTGTGCCAGTGAAAGCGTTTCCTTGTGTGTTCCTAGCCTGTGTTCCAGACCTCCTGCCGTTGCCCCTGACTACGATCCTTGCTGCCTGCCCTGACCTTCTGCTACGTCCGACCTTGCTTCTGTCTACTCCCTTGTACTGCGCCTATCTTCAGCAGTCAGAGAGGTTGAGCCGTTGCTAGTGGATACGACCTGGTCACTACCGCTGCAGCAAGACCATCCCGCTTCTACTGAGGAAAGGGTCATATATAAAGTACCCTGAAACGCGTCTAGAGAAAGAAATATTTACCGCATGACTACCGCAATCCACAAACCGCCATCATTTACCTCCGACACAACTCCGTCATCTGCTGATTTTACACCTGGCTGTAATTCATCCGCCATTCCACCAGACGCCGAGAGATCTTCCACGAGGCTTTCCTTTCCTTGTTTCCGGGGCAAGATCCATCTATCTCCGAGTGTATCTCCACCTCCGGAGCCACTCCGTGACCGGTGACTTCTCTTCGGCCTGCGGCAACCGGGCCCGTCACCACAAGCGCATGCCAGCGCTGGACACAGCCTCCACTACATCTGCCATCGAGCCTGCAATTACTCCGTGACCGGTGACCTTTTTGGCCTGTGGCATCCGGGCCCGTCACCGTATGCGCACGCTAGCGCTGGATACAGCCCTCACATATCCATCTCTCGGACGTCCAGCCAAAACTACCCTTAGGAGTTGGTAACTATATCACTTTGTGAACTGTTCTAAATCACATGAGAACGGAGTGTACCGCACAAAAGTACACTATGTCGGTTTGCAATATATTGGGATAGCGGTAGAACGTAATCCACATGCTATATTTTAAATTTTTTTAATATATGCTTTGTATTCAAATATCATACCTCCCCACAAGGGCCCTGTGGTAGGAGGCATTTATGTATTAGATTTGCATTATTTATTTTATGTCTTATTTGTAATATTTTTTATATTAAATTTGTACATCATTTAAAGTGAAGCACAGTCCGATTTATATATTTTTTCTGTAATTCCATCATCATGTACCATTTTATGGTATTAGTCTAGAGGCATTTGGTACCCCCCCCTTTTTTTCCTTATATATTATTTTATACTAGTATTTTTTTGGTGTAAATACTTTCCATTTAGCCTCGATTAATTTATATTGTGAGCTGCACATACCCCAATTTTTTGGGGAAATATAAAAGAGTTATGGATTTTAGAAGGCGAGGAGGAAAAAACGAAAAAGCTAAAATAAAATTGGCCTGGTCCTTAAGGGGTTAAAGGGGTACTCCACCCCTAGACATCTTATCTAGATGTCTGATTGCGGGGGTCCCGCCACTGGGGGCCCCCACAGTCTACCATGCTGCACCCACCTGTAACGGCTTCCGGAACTGCTGGAGGCCCTCAGGCTAATACCATCCCTACCATGGGGACGTAAGATCGTGACATCACGACTCTGCCCCCGTGTGATTTCACACCCGCCCCCTCAATGCATGTATATGTAGGGGGCGTGAAAGCTGTCACACCCCCTCCCATAGACTTGCATTGAGGGGGCGGGGTGTGACGTCACACGGGGCGGAGTCGTGATGTCACGATCTTACGTCCCCGTGGTAGGGATGGTATTAGCCTGAGGGCCTCCAGCAGTTCCGGAAGCCGTTACAGGTTGGTGCCGCATGGTAGAATGTGGGGGTCCCCAGCGGCGGGACCCCCGCGATCAGACATCTTATCCCCTATCCTTTGGATATGGGGTAAGATGTCTTGGGGTGGAGTACCCCTTAAAGATAAACCATGCAAGAAGCAAGTCCCTGTCCTTTTCCAGTCCACACTGTGAGAATAAATCTCTAATTCTTCAGCTCCAAGTAGTTTTAGTCAGAGGAGAATTACAAGGCTGAACAAGGGTTCCTCTGCAATAAACTCATCTCATAGTGATTATTGAGGGCTCTTCAGCCATAAGGAAAACCTAGACAACACCCTCTGGAGTGGCCCAAAGTCAAGTCAGGTGGCACAGTGGATCCACACCCACTGGCTGGTCATTACATTTTTAATTTGTTAAAGCATACCAGTCAGATCCCACAAAAAAAAAATAAAAAAAAAATAAAGAGTTACTCTGTCCCTAACTCTGACCATGTACATGTCATTTTTCCTCTATCACCTTTATTTATTATAAAAATCCCTCTTTTCATTAGCTCACGGTGTTAGAAATCCTCTTAGGGGAAGGGGGTGTGTCCCTCCATTGTCGTGTGGGGAGGTGTTTGGTGTGTGGTGGGAAGGGCGTGTCCCTCCTTGTAATGGTGGGAGGCGTTTGGTGTGTGGTGGGAGGGGGTGTGTCCTTACCTTGTGGTGGTAGGAGGTGATTGGTCTGTCTGCTCATGCAGCCTTGGTCAGCTTGAGTCATCTCTTGTCCATCACTCATGGACAAGCCTGATGCTGCTGCAGGTCTAGTTAGTGTCCCAGCAGATATGAGGACCCCTAGTGGTGAGAATTTCAGGAGCCGTTTTCTATATATTAAATATTCACAACACTTTAAACAACTATATTACATAAGGTCTTTAATTTTCATCTGTAACAACATATAAGAAGTTTTTGGATCTGTCAGTGCCCATTTAAGCCAACATCTGCATATGTAGACATATAAGTTCCCTTTTGGCCACAACCTGCAGAAGAATAAAGGGAACACTTAAAGAACACAATCAGTGGCGTTGCGACCCGGGTGCGGGGGGTGCGGCCCGCACCGGGTGACACCAACCTAATGGGGTGACACCAAGACGCTCCGTAGCCGCACCCCCCCCCCCCCCCACCCCCAGCTACACAGACACCACCTCCCCCATCTGTGCCCGACCGGCCTCCGTCAGCACAACCCCCCCCCCGCGCTGTGTGTGCCCGTCCATCAGCAACCCCCCTCTTTCTCCTGCACTGTGCGCCCGTCCATCATCTCATCACACCCCCCTCACCTTCTCCAGCATTGTGCCCGGCCTCCGCTCCCACGTCTGCGCCGGCTTGACGTCACACCGTATGGCCGCGCAGGAGGACGTCAGTTACGTCACTCGCACGGCGCCCGGTGAGAAGGAGCGCTGCGCTGGATGGGTGAGTGTGTGTGTCTGTCTCTATCTATGTTTGTGTGTGTGAGACTCTGTGTGTGTGTGACTGTGTGCATGTGTGTGTGACTGTGTGTGTCTGTGAGTGTGTGTCTCTCTGACTGTGTGTGTGTGTGTGTGTTTGTGTGTGTGTCTCTCTGTGTTGTGTGTGTGTGGGGGGGGGGGTTATAACGAGCGATCTATTGTGGGGAGACTTTGACCCATTGTGGGGAACCTGCGGCCTAATGTGGGGAAACTACTACCAAGTGTGGGGAGTCTATGCTACCTTATGTGGGGAGTCTGTGCTACCTTATGTGGGGAATCTGTGCTACCTAATGTGGGGAAATTGCTACCTAATGTGGGGTAACTGGTACCTACCTAATGTGGGGGAACTGGTACCAAATGTGGGTAATCTATGCTACCTAATGTGGGGAGTAGATGCTACCTAATGTGGGGAAACTGCGACCTACCTAATGTGGGGAATCTATGCTGCCTAATGTGGGGAATAGATGCTACCTAATGTGGGGAAACTGCGACCTACCTAATGTGGGGGAACTGCTGCCTACCTAATGCTCCCCCCCTGGCAGTAGCACCCTCATCATCCACTAGCAACACCCCCCCCCCCCAGCAGCACCTCCATTAGCAGATCCTAATGGTGGATGATGGCAGTGCTCCTGCCAGGAGGATGATCCTGCCGATGGATGATACTGCCAGGGGGGATGGCT
This sequence comes from Hyla sarda, assembly GCF_029499605.1. Taxonomy (NCBI): domain Eukaryota; kingdom Metazoa; phylum Chordata; class Amphibia; order Anura; family Hylidae; genus Hyla; species Hyla sarda. The sequence continues at coordinate 589,474,871 of NC_079189.1, read as the reverse complement.
AGTAGCACCCTCATCATCCTCCAGCAACACCCCCCGAGTAGTAGCACCCCCATCATCCACTAGCAACACCACCAATACCCCCCTCCCGTCGTAATAGCATCAGCTAACGGATGTTGAGGGGTGTTACTGCGGTTGTGGTATTATATTCAGAGGGTGCACTGTATGGCAACGTTATATTCAGAGGGCGCAGTTTGTGGTAGTATTATATTCAGAGGGCGCAGTTTGTGGTAGTATTATATTCAGAGGGCGCAGTTTGTGGTAGTATTATATTCAGAGGGCGCAGTTTGTGGTAGTATTATTAGAGATGAGCGAACTTACAGTAAATTCGATTCGTCACAAACTTCTCGGCTCGGCAGTTGATGACTTATCCTGCGTAAATTAGTTCAGCCTTCAGGTGCTCCGGTGGGCTGGAAAAGGTGGATACAGTCCTGGGAAAGAGTCTCCTAGGACTGTATCCACCTTTTCCTGCCCACGGGAGCACCTGAAAGCTGAACTAATTTATGCAGGAAAAGTTATCAGCTGCCGGGCAGAGAAGTTTGTGACGAGTTGAATTTACTGTAGTTTGCTCATCTCTAATTATTATATTCAGAAGGCGCAGTGGGTGGTAGTATTATATTCAGAGGGTACAGTATGTGGCGGTATTATATTCAGGGGTACAGTATGTGGCAAATTTATATTCAGGGGTACAGTATGTGGCAAATTTATATTCAGGGGTACAGTATGTGACAGATTTATATTCAGAGGTACAGTATGTGACAGATTTATATTCAGAGGTACAGTATGTGACAGATTTATATTCAGAGGTACAGTATGTGACAGATTTATATTCAGAGGTACAGTATGTGGCAGATTTATATTCAGAGGTACAGTATGTGGCAGATTTATATTCAGAGGGTACAGTATGTGGCAGATTTATATTCCGGGGGTACAGTATGTGGCAGATTTATATTCCGGGGGTACAGTATGTGGCAGATTTATATTCAGGGGTACAGTATGTGGCAGATTTATATTCAGAGGGTACAGTATGTGGCAGATTTATATTCAGAGGGTACAGTATGTGGCAGATTTATATTCAGAGGGCGCAGTATGTGGTAGTATTATATTCAGTGGGTACAGTGTGTGGCGGTATTATATTCAGGGGCACAGTATGTGGCAGATTTATATTCAGAGGGTACAGTATGTGTTGGTATTATATTCAGAATGTACAGTGTGTGGTAGTATTATATTCAGAGGGTACAGTGTATGGAAGGTTTATAATCAAAGAGTATAGTGTATAGTAGTATTATATTTAGAAGATACAGTGTCTGGCAGGTTTATAATAATAATTGTTTTCATATAGAGGATGAGAATGCGCTGACATAGTGAGGAGACGTCTGGGCGTCACATTCTACAGACAGAAGTTTTAGCTGGAACAAGTCCTGGCGGTATGTACCATCTGAGTTAGATAAGGGAAGACTATAGAGAAGACGTCACCTGTAGTCACTGATATCATTGTACATTCTCCTCACTATAGAGAAGACGTCACCTGTAATCACTGATATCATTGTGTATTCTCCTCATTATAGAGAAGACGTCACCTGTAGTCACTGATATCATTGTGTATTCTCCTCACTAGAGAAGACGTCAAATGTAGTCACTGATATCATTGTGTATTCTCCTCACTATAGAGAAGACGTCACCTGTAGTGACTGATATCATTGTGTATTCTCCTCACTATAGAGAAGACGTCACCTGTAGTGACTGATATCATTGTGTATTCTCCTCACTATAGAGAAGATGTCACCTGTAGTCACTGATACCATTGTACATTCTCCTCTCTACATCAGAGCTGTAGTCACTTGTCAGTTCTACAGTTAGGTCAGTGAAACTACAACTCCCAGCATAACCTCACCACTGCTCAAAGGGGTACTCTACTGGAAAACATTTTTTTTAATCAGCTGGTGCTACAAAGTTAAACAGATTTGTAAATTACTTCTATTTAAAAATCTTAATCCTTCCAGTACTTATTAGCTGCTGTATAAGCGATTCACAGTAAGTTATTTTCCTTTTTAATTTATTTTCTGTCTGACCACAGTGCTCTATGCTGACACCTCTGTCCATGTCAAGAACTGTCCATAGTAGGAGCAAATCCCCATAGCAAACCTATCCTGCTCTGGACAGTTCCTGACATGGACAGAGGTGTCAGCAAATAGCACTGTGGTCAGACTGGAAAGAACTACACAACTTCCTGTGGAGCATACACCAGCTTATAAGTACTGTAAGTATTAAGATTTTAAATAGAAGTAATTTAAAAATCTGTTTAACTTTCTGGCACCAGTTGATATAAAAGTAAATGTTTTCCAGTGGAGTACCCCTTTAAGTAATTCTGGGAGCTGTATATTTCAATGGTGAAAACTTCTTTAACACTTTCCCATTCTGTGGCAACTGGTATATCTGATTATTATACTGGAATTTCTCATAATGCGCTACAACAGTGGTGTCTGTCACAACAGGCTAAAAACTTACTGAAGGGGGGGGGGTAGGTATGGGGGTGACACCATTTTCTACCGCACCGGGTGACACCAACCCTAGCAACGCCACTGAACACAATATAACTCCAAGTCACACTTCTGGGAAATCACACTGTCCACTTAGGAAGCAACACTGATTGACAATCAATTTCACATGCTGTTGTGCAAATGGATCAGACAACAGGTGGAAATTATAGGCAATTAGCAAGACATCCCCAATAAAGGAGTGGTTCTTTAGGTGGTTACCACAGACCACTTCTCAGTTCCTATGCTTCCTTTCTGATGTTTTGGTCACTTTTGAATGCTGGCGGTGCTTTCACTCTAGTGGTAGCATGAGACGGAGTCTACAACCCACACAAGTGGCTCAGGTAATGCAGCTCATCCAGGATGGCACATCAATGCGAGCTGTGGCAAGAAGGTTTGCTGTGTCTGTCAGCGTAGTGTCCAGAGCATGGAGGCACCACCAGGAGACAGGCCAGTACATCAGGAGACATGGAGGAGGCTATAGGAGGGCAACAACCCATCAGCAGGGCTGCTACCTCCGCCTTTGTGCAAGGAGGAGCAGGAGGAGCACTGCCAGAGCCCTGCAAAATGACCTCCAGCAGACCACAAATGTGCATGTGTTCACTCAAAAGATCAGAAACAGACTCCATGAGGGTGGTATGAGGGCCCGACGTCCACAGGTTGGGGGTTGTGCTTAAAGCCCAACACTGTGCAGGACGTTTGGCATTTGCCAGGAAACACCAAGATTGGCAAATTCACTACTGGTGCCATGTGCTCTTCACAGATGAAAGCAGGTTCACACTGAGCACATGTGACAGAGGTGACAGTCTGGAGATGCCGTGGAGAATGTTCTGCTGCCTCCAACATCCTCCAGTATGACCAGTTTGGCGGAGGGTCAGTAATGGTGTGTGGTGGCATTTCTTTGGGGGCCGCACAGCCCTCCATGTGCTTGCCAGAGGTAGCCTGACTGCCATTAGGTACCAAGATGAGATCCTCAGACTCCTTGTGAGACCATATGTTGGTCCGGTTGGCTCTGGGTTCCTCCTAATGCAAGACAATGCTGGACCTCATGTGGCTGGAGTGTGTCATCAGTTCCTGCAAGAGGAAGGCATTGATGCTATGGACTGGCCCGCCCATTGCCCAGACCTGAATACGATTGAGCACATCTGGAACATCATGTCTCGCTCCATCCACCAATGCCACGTTGCACCACAGTCTGTCCAGGAGTTGGCGGATGCTTTAGTCCAGGTCTGGGAGGACATCCCTCAGGAGACCATCCCCCACCTCATCAGGATCATGCCCAGGCATTGTAGGGAGGTCATACGGGCACGTGGAGGCCACACACACTACTGAGCCTCATTGTGACTTGTATTAAGGACATTACATAAAGTTGGATCAGCCTGTAGTGCGGTTTCCCACTGTGATTTTGAGTGTGACTCCATATCCAGACCTCCATGGGTTGATAAATTTGATTTCCATTGATAATTTTGTGTGATTTTGTTGTCATCACATTCAACTATGTAAAGACAAAAGTATTTCAGACGATTAGTTCATTCATTTAGATCTAGGATGTGTTATCTTAGTGTTCCCTTAATATTTTTAAGCAGTGTATAATGGTTTTGTTGGCAAAGTTATCATAACAACATGTACTGATGTACCATAGAGGTGTAGCAATCCTCACTGGAGTATGGTCCCGGAAGAGAAAGATTGACTTTCTAGAACAAAAGGAATATATAATGGTACTCAGTGCAATTCTTTCGGCTAAATTTATTTTGGCAAAAACTTCTATTACTAATGCCAGGATTCTTTTTTCCATGGTTTAGCAATGACACTAAGATTTACCTACAGTATGGCACTACATACGAACCAGTAAGTTCCTGAGTAGAAACAAGAGATTTCGATTTGAGTGGCCTCTCTGCGCGGAAAATCTCACTTCTAAGGTCAAACATACACAGTAATGTAAACCAAGGCTGTATATTGGTACATAGACTATACCATATGGTGTCGCAGTGTCCCACTGCGTGTATTTTAGTGTTGATTGGTTAGGTGTCACACTAGTTGTCAGTTCTCATGTCCATAATGTGAACATGCATGTGAAGATTGCAAGAAGTATTGAGCTCTTTTTAGAATATATCCCTTCACAATGTTATGCATGATGCTCTTGTCGCCTTTGTTTTTGATGCTATTGTTACCAGTTCCTGGAAGGTAGCTAAACAGTTGACCCACACACTATAGCACCAAAGTTAACGGGGTACTCCAGTGAAAACCTATTTTTTTTTTCATGTAGCTACCAGTACTTATCAGCTACTTAAGTTGAGTTGTTCTTTTCTGTCTGAACATAGTGCTCTCTAAAAGTGAAAGTAAAAGCATCCCGGCTGCTCAGTCGGGCTGATCAGGATCATCGCGATAAAATCGCGACGTTCTGATCAGCTAGGACGCAGCAGGAGGGTGGCTTACCTGCCTCCTGCACATCCGATCATCGATTGCTCTAAGCCTCAAATCCAGGCTTGAGCAATCAACCGCCGATAACACTGATCAATGCAAAGCTATGGCTTTGCAGTGATCTGTGTAAAAGATCAGTGTGTGCAGTGTTAGGCTGGGTTCACACCACGTTTTGTTAACTACGGTTCCCGTATACGGCTGGGAGGAGGGGGGCGGGGCTTAATCGCGGCGCCTGCACTCAGCCGTATTCAGGAACCGTATTTAATGCATGTCTATGAGCCGACCGCGTTTTTGCCTACGGTCGGGAAACCGCATACTTCCGAAAACGAAGCCGACCGGAGGCATTAAATACGGTTCCCGAATACAAAATCAAAACAAGATCAAAACAAAAAGGGTACGGCTAAAAACTTCAGATCACAGTGCAAAAAATGAGTCAGAAGAGGACAATTTTAAACGTATCAAATTTCCTGCATGTAGTTATGATTGTTTTCAGAAGTAATACAAAATCATGTCAGTAGGGTATCATTTTAACCGTATGGGCCTACAGAATAAAGATAAGGAATCATTTTTACCGAAAAATCTACTGCGTAGAAACGGAAGCCCCCAAAATGACAAAATGGCATTATTTCTTCCATTTTGTCTCACAATGATTTTTTTCCCGTTTTGCTATAGATTTTTGGGTAAAATGACTGAAGTCATTACAAAGTAGAATTGGTAGCGCAAAAAATAAGCCATCCTATGGATTTTTAGGTGCAAAAGGGTTATGATTTTTAAAGGGTGAGGAGAAAAAAACGAAAGTGCAAAAACAGAAAAGCGCTCCATCCTTAACCTCTTAAGGACCAATGACGTTGTGGAACGTCATGGCACCCTGGGCTTTAAGGACCAATGATGTTCCACAACATCATGGCGTTTTCCGGTCTCGGAGATCGGAACCGGATGCCTGATGAAATCCTTCAGCAGGCATCCAGGGCAAACGCCGAGGGGGGCCATGTAGGCCATGTAGGCCCTTGCGATCTGCGGCAATACCGGGCTGATCGGGTCTCTGGGACCCGACCGCCCGGTAATTTTGCATGATCCCGGCTGTCACAGACAGCCAGGACCATGCTGAAGACTAGGAGCGAGGTGGCAAGCCTGCAACCTCCTCCGATCCCCTGCGATCCGTCGGTTAACTAACCGACCAATCGCAGGAGGGGGGGGGGCGGTTACTTCCTCCCGCCCTGCCCGGCCCCTTGAAGTCCGGAGAGGACGGGAGGAAGACCGAAGGACGCGGCGGGGGACGGGGGAGTGCTGGGGACCGGCCCCGGTACTTACCTCGTCCCTGAAGACCCGGATCCCGGCGGCGGAGACGGCGGCAGCGGCGACAGGTGAGTTCCTCTTCAGCCGCGGTTGGGCCCTTTACAGCAATGCACGTCGCCGTAAAGCGACATGCATTGCTGTAATGGGACCCTGTAAACTACAACTCCCAGCATGCCCAGACAGCCCTTGGCGTCTGGGCATGCTGGGAGTTGCAGTTTTGCAACATCTGGAGGTCCACAGTTTGGAGACCACTGTGACCTTCCAGATGTTGCAAAACTACACATCCTCAGCAGGCCCTTACTGTCCAGGCATACTGGGAGTTGTAGTTCTGTAACATCTGGCCCTTCAGATGTTGCAGAACTACAACTCCCAGCATGCCTGGACAGTTTTGGCATACTGGTATTATAGTTTTGCAACATCTGGAAGGGCACAGATTGGGAACCACTGTATTAGTGGTCTGCAAACTGTAGTCCTCCAGATGTTGCAAAACTACAACTCCAAGCATGCTGGGAGTTGTAGTTCGGCATCATCTGGCTCTAAAGATGTTGCGGAACTACTACTCCCAGCATGCCTGAGAATGTTTGGGAGTTGTGGTTTTGCAACATCTGGAGGCACACTGGTTGGGAAACATTGTCTGTTTCCTAACTCAGTGTTTCCCAACCCTTGTGCCTCCAGCTGTTGCAAAACTATAACTACCAGCATGCACTGATGGACTGTGCATGCTGGGAGTTGTGGTTTTGCAACAGCTGGAGGTCCCCCCCCCTGTGAATGTACAGGGTACATTCACATGGGCAGGCGGCTTACAGTGAGTATCAGGCTGCAAGTTTGCGATGCAGCAAATTTTGCGCGGCAGCTCAAACTCGCTGTAACCCCCCGCCCATGTGCCTGTACCCTAAAAACACTACACTACACTAACACAAAATAAAATAAAAAGTAAAAAACACTACATATACACATACCCCTAAACAGCCCCCCTCCCCTCCCCAATAAAAATGAAAGCGTCTGGTACGCCACTGTTTCCAAAATGGAGCCTCCAGCTGTTGCAAAACAACAACTCCCAGTATTGCCGGACAGCCGTTGACTGTCCAGGCATGCTGGTAGTTTTGCAACAGCTGGAGGCACCCTGTTTGGGAATCACTGGCGTAGAATACCCCTATGTCCACCCCTATGCAAATCCCTAATTCAGGCCTCAAATGCGCATTGCGCTCTCACTTTGGAGCCCTGTCGTATTTCAAGGCAACAGTTTAGGGTCACATATGGGGTATCGCCGTACTCGGGAGAAATTGCCTAACAAATTTTGGGGGGCTTTTTCTCCTTTCACCCCTTATGAAAAGGTGAAGTTGGGGGTCTACACCAGCATGTTAGTGTAAAAAAAAAATTTTTTTACACTAACATGCTGGTGTTGCCCCATACTTTTCATTTTGACAAGAGGTAAAAGGGAAAAATGCCCCCCAAAATTTGTAATGCAATTTCTCCCGACTAAGGAGATACCCCATAAGTGGGCGCAAAGTGCTCTGGGGACGCACAACAAGGCCCAGAAGGGAGAGTGCACCATGTACATTTGAGGTGATTTGCACAGGGGTGGCTGATTATTACAGCGGTTTTGACAAACGCAAAAAAAAAAAACACATGTGACCCCATTTCGGAAACTACACCCCTCACGGAATGTAATGAGGGTGCAGTGACAATTTACACCCCACTGGTGTCTGACAGATCTTTGGAACAGTGGGCTGTGCAAATTAAAAATTTTGTACAGCCCACTGTTCCAAAGATCTGACACACACCAGTGGGGGGTAAATGCTCACTGTACCCCTTGTTACGTTCCTCAAGGGGTCTTGTTTCCAAAATGGTATGCCATGTGGGGGTTATTTTTCTGTCCTGGCACCATAGGGGCTTCCTAAATGAGACATGCCCCCCGAGCAAAATTTGCTCTCAAAAAGCCAAATATGACTCCTTCTCTTCTGAGCATTCTAGTTCGCCCGTAGTGCGCTTCAGGTCAACTTATGGGGTACCACCATACTCAGAAGACATGGGGTTACAAATTTTGGGGGGTATTTTCTGCTATTAACCCTTGCAAAAATGTAAAATTTGGGGGGGAAACACACATTTTAGTGAAATTTTTTTTTTTTTTTTACGTATGCAAAAGTCGTGAAACCCCTGTGGGGTATTGAGGCTCACTTTATTCCTTGTTACGTTCCTCAAGGGGTCTAGTTTCCAAAATGGTATGCCATGTGGGTATTTTTTGCTGTCCTGGCACCATAGGGGCTTCCTAAATGCGACATGCCCCCGAGCAAAATTTGCTCTCAAAAAGCCATATATCACTCCTTCTCTTCTGAGCATTGTAGTTCGCCCGTAGTGCACTTCAGGTCAATTTATGGGGTACCTCCATACTCAGAAGAGATGGGGTTACAAAATTTGGGGGGTATTTTCTGCTATTAACCCTTGCATAAATGTGAAATTTGGGGGGAAACACACATTTTAGTGAAATGTTTTTAACATTTTTTTACATATGCAAAAGTCGTGAAACACCTGTGGGGTATTAAGGCTCACTTTATTCCTTGTTACGTTCCTCAAGGGGTCTAGTTTCCAAAATGGTATGCCATGTGCGTATTTTTTCCTGTTCTGGCACCATAGGGGCTTCCTAAATGCAACATGCCCCCCAAAAACCATTTCAGAAAAACGTACTCTCCAAAATCCCCTCGTCGCTCCTTCCCTTCTGAGCCCTCTACTGCGCCCACCAAACAATTTACATAGACATATGAGGTAGGTGCTTACTCGAGAGAAATTGGGCTACAAATATAAGTATACATTTTCTCCTTTTACCCCTTGTAAAAATTCAAAAATTGGGTCTACAAGAACATGCAAGTGTAAAAAATGAAGATTGTGAATTTTCTCCTTCACTTTGCTGCTATTCCTGTGAAACACCTAAAGGTTTAAAACGCTGACTGAATGTCATTTTGAATACTTTGGGGGGGGTGCAGTTTTTATAATGGGGTCATTTATGGGGTATTTCTAAGATGAAGACCCTTCAAATCCACTTCAAACCTCAACTGGTCCCTGAAAAATTGTGATTTTGGAAATTTTGTGAAAAATTAGAAAATTGCTGCTGAACTTTGAAGCCCTCTGGTGTCTTCCAAAAGTAAAAACTCGTAAATTTTATGATGCAAACATAAAGTGGACATATTGTATATGTGAATAGAAAAAAATTATTTGGAATATCCATTTTCCTTACAAGCAGAGAGCTTCAAAGTTAGAAAAATGCTAAATTTGCAATTTTTTCATCAAATTTTGGAATTTTTCACTAAGAAACAATGCAAGTATCGACAAAATGTTACTAATAACATAAAGTAGAATATGTCACGAAAAAACAATCTCGGAATCAGAATGATAGGTAAAAGCCTCTTAGAGTTATTAATGCTTAAAGTGACAGTGGTCAGATGTTCAAAAAATGCTCTGGTCCTAAGGTGTAAAATGGCCTGATCCTTAAGGGGTTAAGGGGTTAATGGACAGCTGTACATTAGTGTGTAAAAAGTTCTTGAGCAGTTCTTCAGCAGCTAGTAGAGTCTTAGTTGAGCCACCCCAGAGTAAGGAAGCATCTGCGTTAGTCAGATCTAATCCAGGACTTCTTAGGGCCGTCCTGGCTCCCACAAGCTACTTATTCCTATCTAAGGGATTCACCCTAGTTTTCATTTTAGCCTCTGCCACAACAGGACCAGCATTATTGTGGCTCCATAACCAGGAGACCAGCGACATTGTGACTACTCCAGCATGGAGAGGACCAGCGTCAGTTGGGATCTTCGCGAGTATCAGTGTCAAGTATTCACATGTCAATAGCCTAGTACTAAAGTGTAAGGGGAAAAGACGAGGGGAAGGCAGACCTATTGATAGCTGTATTCACAGTGATGCACCAATCATAATGCACACAAGCTGTCGCAATCCGGGGTACAGCAGTTTAACGATGACTCCTGCGGGGTGCACGTAATCTAGTTGAGGAATCAAAACTAAGAAAATAATAGCATGCACTCACCACTAGGTATGATTCCTAGGCCTGGCCAGAAGCCCATGAAGGTACTAGGCTATTGTATCACAAAACCAAGGGCTCAGAGGCAATGCCGGCCGTTTCACACATCTGCGCGTGCTTCTTTCGGCCTCTTAGAGGCCGGAAGAAGCACGCGCAGATGTGTGAAACGGCCGGTGTTGACTCTTAATGCTTCGGAACATCTCGTGATGCCTCCCAGCAATGCCAGACTCGTGAGCTTGTAGACACATACCTAGCGGTGAGTGCATGCTATCCTTTTCTTGATTTTGCGATACAATAGCCTAGTACCTTCATGGGCTTCTGGCCAGGCCTAGGAATCAGTAGCTGCCCCCATACAGACTTTATAGAGGGTCCGGAACCCAAACTTCAGCGACACCTTAGTACCGCTGAAAGCTGCCTGAAATGTTGACATAAGTTTAACAAGCGTTTGCACAGCAGTCTGGGCACTTACCTCTCCGGACATGGCTACTGTGCATATGCTTGTGGACCGAGAGAGAAGATGATGACTGCATATGGGAGCACCGGGAACCGAAGAAGCAGGAGATGATGGGAGCTGAGAAGATACAGGAGTGACGACAGAGAACAAGATGCCGTGAGAAAAACACCGGTGTCTGTGGGGAGGAGAAATACAGTAAACAGACCTTGTCCCTCCAAAAACGTAGCTTAATTGATTAAATAACTCACGCTTCCATTCTCTATGGGCCAGTTACCCTAGTGAAATATACTGCACCATATTATAGGTGCGGTTTTCCCTTAGAAGCAATACCTATACATACATGGCATCATTATTACAGTAGATTTACTGTATCTAGAATCAGAAAATTCCTCCATAAATCAAAGATATATGAAGGTACATAGGAGGGTATTTATCAACGGATTTATGTGTTTTTTTTTCCGTAACTTTGGCGCAATTCTTTGGCGCAGTGTCTTTTTGTGCCAAAGTTTGACGCATTCTCTCCACTGTCATGAGTTATCTCCGGGACGTGAGTTATCAGAAAGCAGTTAGACAGAAAACAGCAACTAAACTTCAGAAGCTAATAACTATTGGAAGGATTAAGATTTTTTAATAGAAGTAATTTACAAATCTGTTTAACTTTCCGGAGCCCGTTGATATATATAAAAAAAGTTTTTGCCTGGAATACCCCTTTAAAGGAAATTATTGTAACATAAAAACTACATAATAGTAGATATATTTCCATCTGTATTAAAGGGGTACTCCGCCACTAGACATCTTGGATAGGGGATAAGATGTTTGATCTCGGGGGTCCCGCCGCTGGGGACCCCCACAATCTCCCTGCTGCTTCGTTTAGAGCGCCGGGTGCAGCGCCTGAGGCTTGTGACGTCACGTCCCGCTCGTGACATCCTGACCACGCCCCCTCAATACAAGTCTATGGGAGGGGCGTGACGGCCGTCACGCCCCTCCCATAGACTTGCATTGAGGGGGCGTGGCCGGGATGTCACGAGCGGGACGTGACGTCACAAGCCTCAGGCGCTGCATCGCCAGTCATCGGGCATGGAGCGAAGTTCGCTCTGTGCACCATAAGTCTGGGGTGCCGCAACTGAGATTGTGGCGGTCCCCAAGCAGCGGGACCTCCACGATCAGATAAGATGTCTAGAGGCAAAGTACCCCTTTAACTATAAGTGGGGACTTTAGGGGAAGGTGCAGACATATTTTGATTAACATATTTTTGAGAGTTGGTAAATATAATGGTAATAGGCCCAGCACAAGCTCACACAGGGGGTTAGAAGCTAAATTACAGATTGTAAATATTAATACAAGTAGGAAATAGCTAAACACAACTGATATATCTGACTCCATTCTATGTGTAATCCTATGGTCATACACCTGTAGTACAGAAGAGAGAGTAAAGGTGGCCATATAACCTCAATAGCTCTCTGCCAAATTCTTATCGATTCTCTCATACAAGTCAAAGGAATAAGTCACTTCCTGTCATCTCTGGTAGCAGGCGATCAAATGATCAGGCGTTCTGAAAAATCAACCTGCTTTTAACCTTGTTTAATGAAATCTGACAAAATGTCAATATGCACAGTGTTAAATATTATATTATCATTCAGTCCCACAAAAAAAAAAATCATAAAGTCAACGTTTATTGTGTCGGACACCTCTGGAGACTTCTTCAGCCTGTGCAGAGGCTGCTGTAATCACAGGACTAGTTATAAAAGCTCCTCTACAGACACAGAGAGCTTAGTATTCTCAATTTAGAGTAAGATACAAGTTGTTTCCTCTGTAATAGGGAATGTGCGTCGGATGAATTATGGAAGGAAAGGGCCACATAAACAATTCAGCTTGCGAATGGTTACGTCTTGTGAAGGCTTTTTAAACTAGGATATTAACGCTCATTATCGGGATCATACAGCTCTAACTATGTAAAGGTTTATTGCCTCTGACAGCAAAACCAGAGGGGGGGGAGTCACTTCTGGACCTTATGCTAACCAACAGGCCAGACATACAATCCAAAGTAGAGGTAGGGGGTCATCTTGGTAATAGTGAGCACAATATAATGGGGGACATTTATCAAAGCATTTAGTAGTTTTTTTTTGCTTAAAATTGTCCCAAAAAAGTCGCACTAGCGACTACTCTCTTTTTTCTGTGACTTTTTGCTTGTTCAGTGTCCTAAGCAAAAAATAAAAATCTTGCTTACCAAAGCAAAAAAAGATTTTTTACTTGCAGTGGTCAGAGATTTATCAAGTGCGAAAGTCGCAAAAAAGTCGCATTACATGAAAAAACCTACTAAAATTTACTCCAGCTCAGACATGGAGCAGAAAAAGCCACTACCAAAGCAAAAAAAAAGAAAAATTGCTTACATGAAAAAAATTTATCAACAGGCTGAAAGCAGTTGATAAATAAGTCGCACATAAGCAAAAAAATAGTAAGAAAAAAAAAAACTCAAAAAAAGAATACATAAGCAAACATTGATAAATGTCCCCCAATAAGTTTTCATTCATCCTATAAGAAGATATCTCCTAGTGGGGCCACAAAAACATTAAACATACAAAAGGTGAATTTTTACCAACTAAGAGAGGACCTCAGTGACATAGAATGGGACCGGGGCCTCAGTAATAAAAGTACACAAGCTAAATGGGACATTTGTAAAATAATTTTTAAAAGAGCCCTATGGGAATTAACCTGTTTGAAATAGGAGAAAACTAATGTGGTTAAACAAACCAGTTAGGGATGCAATACATGATAAGGGGAACGTGTTTAGAATGCTGAAACAAGATGGTGGTGGGGAGACGTTAAAAGGTTAAAGGAGAATAATACATTTTGTAATAAATTAATAAAATGAGCAAAAATTTTAACTAAGAGAACAATTGCCATAAAAAGTAAAAAATAATCCAAAAATATTCTTCACGTACATAAATAATAAGAAACTTAAAACTAAAAATAATAATAAAAGAAATAATCTGGGCGTAATGATGGAGGAGGATGAAAAAAAGGCCAATCTACTAAATGCCTTCTTTTGTATTTACATAGGAAAATCCAATGTGAGATAACAGGAGAAGGGAAAATATAAATTATCCAGCAAATCTCACCCGATTTACCCAAAAAGAAGTGTAGTGCAGCCTTATTACCATTAACCTCTACAGGACCCATGACGTACCGGTACGTCATGAGTCTGCTCCTGTTCTATAACGCGGGGTTTTGCGATGCTGCACGCTATTAACCCTTTAGGCGCGGCGTTCAAATTTGAACGCCGCATCTAAAATGAAAGTAAATCTTGCCAGTTGGCTCAGGGAGCTGTTCGGGAACAGCTGAGACACAGCAGGAGGGTCCCTTACCTTGCGTCCTGGTCGCCGAATGACTACTCAGTGCCTGAAATCGAGGCATGAGCAGTCAAGAAGCAAAATCATCGATCAATGGTTTCCTATGAGAAACCAGTGATCAATGTAAAAGATCAGTGCGTGCAGTGCTATAGCCCCCTATGGGAGCTATAACATTCCAAAAAAAGTGGGGGGAAAAAAGTGAAAATAGATCATTGAACCCCTTCCCTAATAAAAGTTTGAATCACCCCCCTTTTCCCATAAAAAAAAAAACCTGAGTAAATAAAAATAAAAAATAAACATATGTGGTATCGGTGCGTGCATAAATGTCCGAATTATAAAAATATATTATTAATTAAACTGCACGGTCAATGGCGTGCGCGCCAAATAATTCCAAAGTCCAAAATTGTGCATTTTTGGTCAATAAGTCCTATTAATGCAAAAATGGTACCGCTAAAAACTGCAGATCATGGTGCAAAAAATGAGTCCTCATACCGCCCTGTACGTGGAAAAAAAAATAGTTATAGGGGTCAGAAGATGATAATTTTAAACGTATACATTTTCCTGCATGTAGTTATGATTTTTTTCAGAAGTGCAACAAAATCAAACCTATATAAGTAGGGTATCATTTTAATCCTATGGACCTACAGAATAAAGAGAAGGTGTCATGTTTACCGATAAATGCACTATGTAGAAACGGAAGCCCCCAAAAGTTACAAAATGGCGTTTAAAAAAAAAAAAAAATTCTCACAATTTTTTTTCCTGTTTTACCGTAGATTTTTGGGTAAAATGACTGATGTCATTACAAAGTAGAATTGGTGGTACAAAAAAATAAGCCATCATATGGATTTTTAGGTTCAAAATTGAAAGAGTTATTAGTTTTTAAAGATAAGGAAGGAGGAAAAAATTTAAATGCAAAAACGGAAAAAACCTGGGTCCTTAACCCCTTAACGACGCAGGACGTATATTTACGTCCTGCGCCGTCTCCCGCGATATGAAGCGGGATCGCGCCGCGATCCCGCATCATATCGCGTGGGTCCCGGCGCTAATCAACGGCTGGGACCCGCGGCTAATACCACACATCGCCGATCGCGGCGATGTGCGGTATTAACCCTTTAGAAGCGGCGGTCAAAGCTGACCGCCGCTTCTAAAGTGAAACTGAAAGTATCCCGGCTGCTCAGTCGGGCTGTTCGGGACCGCCGCGGTGAAATCGCGGCGTCCCGAACAGCTGATCGGACACCGGGAGGGCTCTTACCTGCCTCCTCGGTGTCCGATCGACGAATGACTGCTCCGTGCCTGAGATCCAGGCAGGAGCAGTCAAGCGCCGATAATGCTGATCACAGGTGTGTTAATACACGCCTGTGATCAGGATGAGAGATCAGTGTGTGCAGTGTTATAGGTCCCTATGGGACCTATAACACTGCAAAAAAAAAGTTAAAAAAAAGTGTTAATAAAGGTCATTTAACCCCTTCCCTAATAAAAGTTTGAATCACCCCCCTTTTCCCATAAAAAAAAATAAAACAGTGTAAAAAAAAATAAAAATAAACATATGTGGTATCGCCGCGTGCATAAATGTCCGAACTATAAAATATATCATTAATTAAGCCGTACGGTCAATGGCGTACGCGCAAAAAAATTCCAAAGTCCAAAAAAGCGTATTTTGGTAACTTTTTATAACATTAAAAAATGAATAAAAAGTGACCAAAAAGTCAGATCAAAACAAAAATCATACTAATAAAAACTTCAGATCACGGCGCAAAAAATGAGTCCTCATACCGCCCCGTACGTGGAAAAATAAAAAAGTTATAGGGGTCAGAAGATGACATTTTTAAACGTATAAATTTTCCTGCATGTAGTTATGATTTTTTCCAGAAGTGCGACAAAATCAAACCTATATAAGTAGGGTATCATTTTAACCGTATGGACCTACAGAATAATGATAAGGTGTAATTTTTACCGAAATATGCACTGCGTAGAAACGGAAGCCCCCAAAAGTTACAAAATGGCGTTTTTTTTTCGATTTTGTCGCACAATGATTTTTTTTCCCATTTTGCCGTGCATTTTTGGGTAAAATGACTAATGTCGCTGGAAAGTAGAATTGGTGATGCAAAAAATAAGCCATAATATGGATTTTTAGGTGGAAAATTGAAAGGGTTATGATTTTTAAAAGGTAAGGAGGAAAAAACAAAAGTGCAAAAACGGAAAAACCCTGAGTCCTTAAGGGGTTAAAGGGGTATTCCAGGAAAAAACTTTTTTATATATATCAACTGGCTCCAGAAAGTTAAACAGATTTGTAAATTACTTCTATTAAAAATTCTTAATCCTTTCAGTACTTATGAGCTTCTGAAGTTAAGGTTGTTCTTTTCTGTCTAAATCCTCTCTGATGACACCTGTCTCGGGAAACGCCCAGTTTAGAAGAGGTTTGCTATGGGGATTTGCTTCTAAACAGGTGTCATCAGAGAGGATTTAGACAGAAAAGAACAACCTTAACTTCAGAAGCTCATAAGTACTGAAAGGATTAAGATTTTTTTTTATAGAAGTAATTTACAAATCTGTTTAACTTTCTGGAGCCAGTTGATATATATAAAAAAGTTTTTTCCTGAAATAAGGGGTTAAAACACACAAATCACCGGGCCCAGATGGCATCCATCCCAATACCTAGATGACATCCTGATCTTCTCTACCAATTTACAGGAGCATCGTACTCATGTTCGTCTGGTTCTTCAGCGACTACAGAAGGGTTTTACGTCAACCTTTGTCTTTTTTTAAACCTAAATAAATACCGGAAAACCACTTGTCAATGAGCTGGACTGTTCCAAGTTAAATTTTGTCTTTAGCACTAAAATTTGCCAGAGTCATTTCCATACACTTGACAGATTTATTATATGTTAAAAGTAACTTTCTAGATCACAGTTATAGATAATAACCAAAAATATAAAAAAAAGGAAATGATTGGATATAAAAAGCCCATCCGCCATCATCTGCAGGTTTGGATGATGGTTGTTTGTGCATTAGATGTACATCATTCTGTATAAGGGTCAATGAACATAATCAGGTGTAGACAGACTGAATACCTGGAGTTTCCTGTTCTTAGAGTTTAATGCAGGAAAAACACTTTATAATGATTACAATTAGTGTTGAGCGGCATAGGTCATATTCGAATTTGCGATATTTTGCGAATATATGGACGAATATTCGCGATATATTCGCTAAATTCGCATATTCGTAATATTTGCGGTTTATTTTCGCATATGCGAAAATTAGCATATGCCAAAATTAGCATATAAAAAATTACCATAAGTGAAAATTCGCATTTGAGAAAATTTACATACGCAAATTTTCGTATATGCTAATTTTCGCGAGCAACACTAGTTACAATATGTGGCCGGTAAGTATTCAATCTAGGACCCCCACTGATGCATTGTGCACTCAATGGCCACTTTATTAAGGTCAATTGCTTGTTAACACAAATAGCTATTCAGCCAGTCACACATGGCAATAACTCAATGTATTTAGGTATGTAGACATCATCAAGAGGAGAATGGGCAGACTGGTTAGATATGACATAAAGGCAATAGTAACTCAAATAACCACTCATTACAACCAAGGTATGTGTTGGACATTTTCTTAAAACACTTTGGGTCCCTAAGTAACAATTAAGCACAATGTAAACCTAACAACCTGCGAGAGTATTGTTACTGACCATTTCTATCCCTTTATGACCACAGTGGACCCATCTTTTGATGGCTACTTTCAGCAAGGTGTACCTAATAAAGTGGCCAGTGAGTGGCCACTATCCAGTTAATAAATTGTCTGTGACCAGAATAACCCTTTAAATGGGCAGTTTTATAGATAATCTTACTGGCCTGTTGCATTAAAGGGGTATTTTTCATGATTATGGTTCATTGAATATAAGACAGGGGCAGAAAAGTTAGTGTAGTTACTAATATAGTTCACTTACCTGTATCTGGTGGCTGGTATCCAATTTCATTGTCTTTCTTTTCCCCAGAAGTTTCTTTTCTGCAGCCTACAAAATGAATGTTGTCTTAGACCTTTCCCAGATTGCTGTGCGGCCCGAGACTATTCATCACAAGTCATGTGTACTGATGATGTTACCTGCGCACATGTGCATGCATTCATCATCACACAGATTATCTATCTATCTATCTATTTATCTATATCTCTATCTATCATCTATCAATCTATCTATCTCATATCTATCTATCTCATATCTATCTATCTCATATCTATCTATCTATCTATCTATCTATCTCATATCTAATATCTATCTATCTCATATCTATCTATCTATCTATCTATCTAATATCTATCTATCTATCTATCTCATATCTATCTATCTCATATCTATCTCATATCTATCTATCTATCTATCTATCTATCTCATATCTATCTCATATCTATCTATCTATCTCATATCTATCTATCTCATATCTATCTATCTCATGTCTATCTATCTATCTCATATCTATCTGTCTATCTCATATCTATCTATCTCATATCTATCTATCTCATATCTATCTATCTCATATCTCTCTATCTCATATCTATCTACCTATCTATCTATCTATCTATCTCATATCTATCTATCACATATCTATCTATCTATCTATCTATCTATCTATCTCATATCTCTCTATCTCTCTATCTCATATCTCTCTATCTCATATCTATCTATCGATCTATCTCATATCTATCTATCTATCTCATATCTCTCTATCTCATATCTATCTATCTCTCTATCTATCTATCTATCTCATATCTATCTCATATCTCTCTATCTCATATCTCTCTATCTATCTAGAAAAGTCTCTAGGAAGCAGCACATGAAGTTAAATGTGACGGGTGCAAGCCAATTGAACCTCGGTGCTCCGGTTCCACTGGATAGATAAAGGATGAAGGCAGCACACCACAGAAGTAAAGTCCAAAAAACGTGAATTTATTCCATGATGTGGATTACAACGTTTCGGCGATCTCTCACCGCCATTTTCAAGTGCATACAAGTGATACAGAGGGGTTTAAATACACACTTCCCCCAATCTGTGACATCATCACACATTAGCATAATTAGTGACATCATACTAGAAATCAAGTGATAAACAAAGCATCAAACTTATAATATACAATATAATATTCATATACAGGGCTACTAGTGCCCAAGACATGTATATAGCATGTTACTATATGAGCCCATCATATACAGTTCACATTCAGATCGGCTAAAGAAGCGCAACATTCAGTGTCCTAAGTGACTTACTGTTCAGTCTAAGGGGTGCTGTAAATTCATGCAGAAGGGGGAACAGTTTGTGCACCCCAAAACAGGGAGGGCATTCCCGATTAAACATTATCTTACATGTGACAGTGAATTTGTGGTCTATATTTTATGGTGTCCCTGTAATCTCATATACATAGGTGAAACCAAATGTGAATTCAAAACAAGGCTTAAAGGGGTACTCCGGTGAAAACCTTTTTTCTTTTAAATCAACTGGTGGCAGAAAGTTAAACCTATTTGTAAATTACTTCTATTAACAAATCTTAATCCTTCCAGTACTTATTAGCTGCTGAATGCTACAGAGGAAATTCCTTTCTTTTTGGAACACTGATGACATCACGAGCACAGTGCTCTCTGCTGACATCTCTGTCCATTTTAGCAACCATGCATAGCAGATGTATAGCAGATGTATGGTAAGGGCAGCATGGTGGCTCAGTGGTTAGCACTGCTGCCTTGCAGTGCTGGGGACTTGGGTTCAAATCCCACTAAGGACAACAATAAATAAAGAGTTATTATTATTATTATTATAATAACGTCAGCAGAGAGAACTGTGCTCGTGATGTCATCAGAGAGCATTCCAAAAAGAAAATAATTTCCTCTGTAGTATTCAGCAGCTAATAAGTACAGGAAGGATGAGATTTTTTAATAGAATTAATTTACAAATATGTTTAACTTTCTGCCACCAGTTGATTTAAAAGAAAAAAGGTTTTCACCAGAGTACCCCTTTAAAGAACATCGCTATACAATTCGAAAAAAGAGAACTGACCTTCCGGTGTCCAAGCATATTTTAGATGCAGGTCACTCTGAACGTAATTTGAAATGTATGGTGGTGGACCATATCCCACCTCCGAAAAGAGGCGGGGATAGAGTCACCATCTTACAAAAAAAGAACTAAGATGGATCTTTGAATTAAACTCACTGAAACCAAATGGCTTGAATGTCGAATTTGTGGTCTCCCCTAAAATGATATACCGTATTTTTTGCCGTATAAGACGCACTTTTTCTTCCCCCAAAAAAAGTCGGGAAAAAGTCGGTGCGTCTTATACGGCGAATACACCCCTATCGCGGCGGTCCCTGCAGCCATCAACGGCCGGGACCCGCGGCTAATACAGGACATCACCGATCGCGGTGATGCCCTGTATTAACCCTTCAGACGCGGCGATCAAAGCTGACCGCCGGGTCTGAAGGGAAAGTGACACTAACCCGACTGTTCGGTCAGGCTGTTCGGGACCGCCGCGATTTCACCGTCGCGGTCCCGAACAGCCCGACTGAATAGCCGGGTTAGTGCTTACAGGACACCGGGAGGGACCTTACCTGCCTCCTCGGTGTCTTCTCCGTTCAGGGATCCCCTGTATGGCCGGCGCTCTCCTTCCTCGTCATCACGTCGTCGCGTATGTGCGTCGGCGTGCGTAACGACGTGATGGCGGCGACGGAGAGCGAGGATACCCGGCCGGCAGCAGAGACGTTCCAGAACGACGTGGACGCGGCGACAGCGATGGAGCGACATCCAGGGCAGCGGTGACGGGTCCGGAGCGGCGGGGACACGTGAGTATTACCTCCTATGCAGTGGTCTTCAATCTGCGGACCTCCAGATGTTGCAAAACTACAACTCCCAGCATGCCCGGACAGCCAACGGCTGTCCGGGCATGCTGGGAGTTGTAGTTTTGCAACATCTGGAGGTCTGCACGTTGAAGACCACTATTGGGTTCAAAATCTTTATTTTTTTAGATTTTGCCCCTAAAAATTGGGTGCGTCTTATACGCCGGTGCGTCCTATAGGGCGAAAAATACGGTAATTAAGGAAATAACTGCTACATTAGGCTTAGCCACTTGGTGTTGACAGTGTCCAGGTTGTTATAAATATGTACAAGTGATGTAACCGAAAATTGATTTTTACTTTTTTTTTAATTTTTTTTTTATAGATTTTCAAGATTTTTGTCATGGTGCCACGAAAAATGCAGAACAACCACACTTTACGCCTGGGTCCGCAATCATTTTTTTTTGCCATCGTGTCTTTTTCGTTATGTTATTTTCATTATGTCATTTTATTTTTCACCTGAGGTTTAATATGTCGATACAGTGTGGTGCCATAATATACATTGTCGAATCTTTGTAGTGACTTTGTTTTATAGGTACTCCAATATATGTACACATACACCCCCAATGAATGGCACATGAATGATAAGGAGCCTGGGGACACTTCTCCCATAAAACAGGGTGTCCTGGTCATAGACTTCAACGTCCAGTGGGGGGGTTCATTCCCCCCAGTGGACTAGAAGCGTTGTGATACATGGGGTGCTTTATTGCATCTCATGTTCCAAATCCAGGTACACCAAAATGGGGAGATTGCTGTGTCCCGGCCCCATGACTGTATCATTGCAAATGTAATTGTTTGTATGGGGGGTGGGGGGGGGGGGGGTATTTAGGAGTTACCTAATCTCCCAATGTTCACATCCTTGGTTTGAACATTGGATTATATACTTTACAACTTTGCCAGTAGTAGTACATATACACTGCCCATACATAAGATGGCGCCCACAGCTCCTGAATTACTAATAGTCATGCGCATGAGAATGCCTGCGATTGGCTGCGCACTGTAACAAATCAGAGACTAGACTCCTGATATGGGAGCCTAGCAACCATGACGCCACACTGCGATTGGCTAACATCCTCCCTACCCGGAAGTCATTGCCGGGATTGCGGACAATGGCGGCGTACACGAGGTTAGTAGCGTGGTTGGCACCAGGACAACTAATGTTTTTTAATATCTTACACCTGTACACTGTCACTTAGGACACTGAATGTTGCGCTTCTTTAGCCGATGTGAATGTGAACTGTATATGATGGGCTCATATAGTAACATGCTATATACATGTCTTGGGCACTAGTAGCCCTGTATATGAATATTATATTGTATATTATAAGTTTGATGCTTTGTTTATCACTTGATTTCTAGTATGATGTCACTAAATTATGCTAATGTGTGATGATGTCACTGATTGGGGGAAGTGTGTATTTAAACCCCTCTGTATCACTTGTATGCACTTGAAAATGGCGGTGAGAGATCGCCGAAACGTTGTAATCCACATCATGGAATAAATTCACGTTTTTTTGGACTTTACTACTGTGGTGTGCTGCCTTCATCCTTTATCTATCTATCTATCTCATATCTATCTATCTATCTATCTATCTATCTATCTCATATCATCAGGGATCATTCCCAGACGAAGGAGCCTCCGAAACGCGTCAGAAGTTTCTTGGGCTAACTGTATCTCCGTAGTGACGTCACTCACGGCTATCCACCTGCCAAACGGGCAACGCAGAGGAACTGAGCACGGTAGAGATGCCACAGGCCGGGGCAGTCTCCTGTCCGGTTCCAAGAATTTAGAGACCATCTCATCAAACCCCCACCAGGACCCGTATTGCAACCATCCAGGATTATAGGATATCCCGGGACCTAAGGTACCTCAGTTCAATTATTGAACCATTGTTATGCCAAGCGCTCCGGGTCCCTGCTCCTCCCCGGAGTGCTCGCGGCGTTCTCCTCTCTGCAGTGCCCCGGTCAGACCCGCTGACCTGGAGCGCTGCACTGACACTGCCGACGGGGATGCGATTCGCATAGCAGGACGCGCCCGCCCGCGGATCGCATCCCAATCCACTTACCTGTCCCGGTCCCCGGCTGTCACGTCCTGGCACGCGCGGCTCCGCTCTCTAGGGCGCGCCAGCTCTCTAAGATTTAAAGGGGCTGTGCACCACTAATTGGTGCCTGGCCCAATCAGTGTAATTAGCCTCCACCTGCTCCACGCCTTTATAACCTCACTTCCCCTTCCCAGCATTGCCGGATCTTGTTAACCTTGTGCCTAGAGAAAGTGTTTCCTGTGATTGCCATACCAGTGTTTCCAGACCTTCTGCCGTTACCATTGACTACGAACCTTGCCGCCTGCCCCGACCTTCTGCTACGTCTGACCTTGCCTCTGCCTAGTCCTTCTGTCCCACGCCTTCTCAGCAGTCAGAGAGGTTGAGCCGTTGCCGGTGGATACAACCTGGTTGCTACCGCTGCAGCAATACCATCCCGCTTTGCGGCGGGCTCTGGTGAATACCAGTAGCAGCTTAGAACCGGTCCACCGACACGGTCCACGCCAATCCCTCGCTGACACAGAGGATCCACATCCAGCCTGCCGAATCCTAACACGTTCAGTTCCAAGAATTTAGAGACCATCTCATCAAACCCCCGCCAGGACCCGGATTGCAACCATCCAGGATTATAGGATATCCCGGGACCTAAGGTACCTCAGTTCAATTATTGAACCATCCTGGAGATAGTGAGTTTTTTTTCCTCACTGCCCTCATAGGCATACACACTAAAGGTCCGCATGTCTTTTCCACAATAGGAACTGTTTGTTGTAAAAAGGAGAGGAACACCCGTATATACCAGCCATCTTCCAAGGATCGGAATCCTAAATATATGTGTTAAGAAATAGGGTGAGCACTACATAACTTTCTTTTCTCACCCATTTTCAGCTGTATTGGTACTTACTAGCTTCTATATTAATTTTGTATTAATTTTGTATTATAAACAGCTGCAGTACGCCATACACGGGACCACATACATAATATATACAGAAACTAAAGGGCCCACGCACAATCAAGGCCAACTAGATTAGGTGGGTGTAATATAACCTTTTTTTTACCTTTCATAACCACCTAATATTAATGTTTTAATGTTTTCTACATTGAACATTTTTTGAGATTCACATATATACATTTTTTCTTTATAGACTGAAAACTTTCAATTACTAGAATAAGCGTCCATGTGCTTCCCTCCCCCCTCTGTGAGACTTGCATTATGGGACCGCCTTATGACACAGAGGGGGGGAGGGAACATTCTAAGCTCCGTCTACTGATCTGTCGGGGTCTGAACACTCAGACCTGACCGAACAAAACTTTACATCTTCTGTCTCTATGACGTGTCAAAAAGTTTTTTGTTTTTTTGTAATGACGCTGCCCCTTTAATTGATTTTAGGAATTTATTTTTAATTACCTTTTATGAATTAGATTTGGTAATTCTCTGCACACATTATCATTATGTACCACTCACAATTTAAGTAACTACCGTATATACTCGAGTATAAGCCGAGTTTTTCAGCACAATTTTTCGTGCTGAAAACGCCCCCCCTCGGCTTATGCTCGAGTGAACTCTCTGCCTGTCAATCCCTTTCAGTGGTCTTCCATCTGCGGACCTCCAGATGTTGCAAAACTAAAACTCCAAGCATGCCCAGACAGCCATCGGCTGTTGTAGTTTTGAAACATCTGGAGCTCCGCAGGTTGAAGTTCACTGCGGCCTTCGTCATCATCCAGACCCCCCCTTTAGTTTTCTACTCACCTCCCCTCGGTGGGAAGGAAGGGTGAGCTGGTCCGGGCCATCTGTGCTGCAGGGACCGTCCGGTGGGGAGGGTTAGTCATTCCGGGCTGTCCATCTTCACTGGGAGGCCCTCTTCTCCGCTCCGGGCCTGCCTGTGACGTTGCCTTGACGACGACGCACAGGGACGTCCCTGCACATGAACGTCCTTCTGCGTCGTCGTCAAGGCAACGTCACTAGTCCAGGGCCGGCCCCGGAGCAGAAAAGAGGGCCTCCCGGGGAAGATGGACAGCCCAGAACGACTAACCCTCCCCAACGGACGATACCTGCAGCATTGATGGCCCGGACCAGCTCACCCTTCCTTCCCACCGAGGGGAGGTGAGTAGAAAACTAAAGGGGGGGGGGGGGGTCTGGATGATGACGAAGGCCGCAGTGGACTTCAACCTGCGGACCTCCAGATGTTTCAAAACTACAACTCCCAGCATGCCCGGACAGCCGATGGCTGTCCGGCCATTCTGGGAGTTGTAGTTTTGCAACATCTGGAGGTCTGCAAGTTGAAGACCACTGATTGAAGGGATTGACAGGCGGTGATGATGAAGGCGGGGATGATGACGGGGGTCTGGATGATGACAGGGTGATGATGACGAGGGTCTGGATGATGACATGGTGAAGATGACGGGGGTCTGGATGATGACAGGGTGATGATGACGGGGGTCTGGATGATGACAGGGTGATGATGACGGGGGTCTGGATGATGACAGGTGATGATGACGGGGTCTGGATGATGACAGGGTGATGATGACGAGGGTCTGGATGATGACAGGGTGATGATGACGAGGGTCTGGATGATGACAGGGTGAAGATGACGGGGTCTGGATGATGACAGGGTGAAGATGACGGGGGTCTGGATGATGACAGGGTGAAGATGACGGGGGTCTGGATGATGACAGGGGGGGGATGATGTATTTCCCACCCTAGGCTTATAGTCGAGTCAATAACTTTTCCTGGGTTTTTGGGGTGAAATTAGGGGCCTTGGCTTATATTCGGGTCGGCTTATACTCGAGTATATACGGTAAATAGAAAGAAAACTAAGCAAAAAGTAAAAGAGTTTTCTGACCTGAGTAATAAAAAATGAATTACTCAGGTCAGAAAACTCTTTGACTTTTTGCTTCCTTTTCTTTCTATTTAGTTACTTAAATTGTGAATGATACATAATGATAATGTGTCCAGAGGCATCATGGAGAACTGTCAGCTTTATTGTCTCTCTCGTATTGTTATGTTTAATTATTATCACAATGTGTCCGCGGTAATTTTTTATTACGTTGGTGCGTAACTTTCTACAGACAATAGATGTCTAATAGTCTTTATATTTCGGCTAAGCGAGGACCGAGTGAAATTGTTATTTATGACAATGAATATTTGAGAGACTATGAGTCTGTCAATCTGCTCTGCACGAGGCCGTCACACATAGCAATTACATGAGTAACAGTAATAACAGCCCAATACAAGATGTGACAGGTTGTCTGCGTATAGGTAAATGTTTATCTTTTTTGCGCTTTTATAGCGCGAAATTATCTGATCCATCATTTTCTTTCACTCACTCATTTATTATATGTAAAGAGCCCATTACTGTATCTACAGCCTTAAAGGGGTACTCCGGTGGAAAGCAGTTTTTTTTTTTTTTTTAAATCAACTGGTGTCAGAAAGTTAAACAGATTTATAAATGACTTCTATTTAAAAAAATCTTTACTCTTCCAGTACTTTTAAGCAGCTGTATGCTACAGAGGAAATTCTTTTCTTTTTGAATTTCTTTTTTGTCTTGTCCACAGTGCTCTCTGCTGGCCCCTGATGCCCGTATCAGGAACTGTCCAGAGAAGCATAGGTTTGCTATGGGGATTTTCTCCTGCTCTGGACAGTTCCTGATACGGGCATCAGGTGTCAGCAGAGAGCACTGTGGACAAGACAATGAAGAAATGAAAAAAGAAAAGAATTTCCTCTGTAGAATACAGCTGCAAAAAAGTACTGGAAGGGTAAAGATTTTTGAATAGAAGCCATTTACAAATATGTTTAACTTTCAGGCACCAGTTGATTAAAAAAAAAAATGTTTACCACCGGAGTACCCCTTTAAAGGACACTTTTCAAGATTAAAGGGGTACTCCGCCCCCAACATCTTATCCCCTATCCAAAGGATTGGGGATAAGATGTCTGATCGTGGGGAGTCCGGCCGCTCAGACCCCCTGCAATCTCCAGGCTGGTGCCGTTTCCTTTTTAAAGTGATGTCATGTCACGCCCCCTCCATTCATGTCTAAGGGAGGGGGCGTGATGGCTAGTACATAGCCGGAATCAAGGGGACGTGACAGCTGTGGTTACCCATCATCCGGAGTTCGCTCTGTTCACCGGATGACTGGGGTGCCACGCCATAGATCCCCTTATCCCCGTCCTTTAATTGATTTGAACATGGCATGGTTGTTGGTGCCAGAAAGGCTGGGCTAAGTACTTCAGATACTGCTGATCTACTGGGATTTTTAAAGGGGTACTCCACTGCCACACATGTTGTTCCAAACGCTGGGTGGGGGCTGTGGGAGTCGTGACGTCACGAACACACCCATGTGATGTCATGCCACCCCCCCCCCCCCTCAATGCAAGTCTATGGGAGGGGGCGTGGCAGTCACCACGCCCCCTCCCATAGACTTGCATTGAGGGGGCATGGTGAGACATCCTGAGGGGCGTGGCCATGACGTTACAACCCCTGCAGCTCGCACCCAGTGTTCGTAACAAAAATATTCCGAACGCTGTTGCAGTAGAGTACCCCTTTAAGGTTTTTAGAGAATGGTCCGAAAAAGAGGAAATATCCAGTAAAGAGCAGTTGGGTGGATGAAAATGCCTTGTTGTCAGAGGAGAATTGGAAGACTGGTTCAAGATGACATAAGATGACGGGCGATCACAGCCGTCATGTCCCCTCCATTCATGTCTATAGGAGGAGGCCTGACAGCAAGGTACTAGACATGAATGGAGGGGACGTGGTGTGACATCACGAACACCGCAGCTTCTGTGTTTAGAACACCAAGGTGCCTGCCCAGAGATCAGACATCTTATCCCCATTTCTTTGAATAGGGGATAATATGTCTAGGGGCAGAGTACCCCTTTAAATGCCCTTTTTTCCCCATTCTGATGCCCTACTCGAACTTTAGCAAGTTGTCTTGACCACGTCTACATGCCTAAACACATTGGAAAGAGATTGATCAAATCATGTCTAGAGGAAGAGCGGTGCAGTTGCCCATAGCAACCAATCCGATCGCTTCTTTCATTTTTCACAGGCCTCTTTAAAAATGAGAGTAGCAATCTGATTGGTTGCTATGGGCAACTGCACCGCTCTTCCTCTACACAAGTTGTTGCCATGTGATTGGCTGATTATGTTAGGCTGGGTTCACACTACGGTTTGTAACTACGGTTCCCGTATACGGCTGGGAGGAGGGGTGGGCGGGGCTTAATCGCGGCGCCCGCACTCAGCCGTATTGGGGAACCTTAGTTAATGTATGTCTATGAGACCACGTTTTTGCCTGCGGTCGGGAAACCGCATACGACCGAAAACGCAGCCGACCGGAGGCTGTGGTTCACTCCGGTCGGCTCATAGACATACATTAACTACGGTTCCCGAATACGGCTGAGTGCGGGCGCCGCGATTAAGCCCCGCCCACCCCTCCTCCCAGCCGTATACGGGAACCGTAGTTAAAAACCGTAGTGTGAACCCAGCCTTAACAAGCAATGGGACAGGTGTACCTAATAAAGTGGCCAGTCAGTGTCTATATTACTACCAATCAGGTCGCTTCTTTCATTTTGCAGAGGCCTTGTTAAAAATGAAAGCAGCGATCTGATTGGTTGCTATGGGCAACTTTTCCTCTGGACAGGTTTTGATAAATCTCCCCCAAAGTTCTGACATGTAGTTAATCCTAACAATTGCTGAGACTATTTGTTTTTGGTGTTTTTATGAAGTATTCAGTGTATTATGTAAGGAAGCTTCATGTCCGTGAGCACCCACATTCTCTGTCTATACAAACATAAGGGAGGAAGTCTTCATGTACATAGGGACATTTAAAAAAATCCGTAACCCTCCTGATGTAACATTTTTGTGGTGCAGAAGAAAATGGGATTTTGATTCAAAGCCTACAGCGATGGCTTCAATCCCACACAACCTGAACAGGTTCTAGATGACTGTCCCTGGGTTTATTATTGTTGGCCCTACATTATCACATTAGGCACAATGTGGCATTGTTTCCCTGGCCTTGAACTGGTTTTCTAAGAGTAGGACTTAGGCTGTCTGGGCATGCTGGAATTTACAGTTTCACAACAGCTGGAGGCACCCTGGTGGGGAAACACTGGGCTAGTCATATAATGTCTTCTAGTTTTCTCTTCGCCTTAAAAGGGGTACTCCGGTGGAAAACATGCCAGAAAGTTAAACAGATTTGTAAATTATGTCTATTAAAAAATCTTAATCCTTCCAGTACTTATAAGCAGCTGTATACTACAGAGGAAATTATTTTCTTTTCTGTCACGAGCACAGTGCTCTCTGCTGACACCTCTTTCCATTTTAGGAACTGTCCAGAGCAGGAGAAAATCCCCATAGCAAACCTATGCTGCTCTGGACAGTTCCTAAAATGGATAGAGGTGTCAGCAGAGAACACTATGGTTGTGACAGGAAAGCAATCCAAAAAGAAAAGAATTTCCTCTGTAGTATACAGCCGCTAATAAGTACCTACAGACCCATAGGAGGGCTTGTTTTTGGTGGGACCAATTGTGCTTTGAAATGACATCACTCATTTTACCACGAAAACAATGATGAAACCGTAAAATTGCAATTGCAAAGCTATTTTGAAATGTTTGTGGGGGTTTCGTTTTTACACAGTGCGCTTTAAGGTAAAAAGGACATGTGGTTTTGGACTGTCTCGGGCAGCCTGGTATCACGAGGTGTTGGGCCCACTAGAGTCCCATCATTCTATTAATTATGTGTATATCGTAATATAAGAATAATACATTTTTCCTAAATTAATTTTGTTATGGTTCCATGTGTGTATGTTTCACATGTTACTGTGCCTTTAAAATGTGAGCAGTGAACCTCATGTGATCATGTGAGCCAATGAGATCCCAAAAGTTCCCCCCAACATAATGAGGTGCAGGGGAGGTGTTAGTCAGTATAGTGCTGGACATTGTTCAGACTAATACCCTCCAGGCTCTTGAGCATCAGCTAAGCTCAGGTGTGCTGTGTGTCATGTTCTCTAAGTAGATGCCTACTTCAGCTTTATAGGGGTACTCCGCTGCTCAGCATTCGGAACAAACTGTTCCGAACGCTGGAGCTGCCGCCGGTAGCTCGTGAGGTAATAGCCCCGCCCCCTCATGAGGTCACACCCTGCCCCCTCAATGCAAGTCTATAGGAGGGGGCATGACAGCCATCTTGCATTGAGGGGGCGGGGTCATGAGAGGCAGGGCTATGATGTCACGAGCTCCCGGCACCGGCTCCAGCGTTCCGAACAGTTTGTTCCAAATATTGAGCAGCGGAGTACCCCTTTAATCTTTCTACTGGTCATCCTACAAGTGTCACTCGTGGGAGTATTACATGCCCCTACAGAATAGTCTACAGTGCCTTGGAAGGACCCTAGAAACCAGAATCTACAGTCTACAATTACTTCCAGTGAAAGCACCACAAGTTTCAGAACAGCGACAAGTCACGCAAGGGGTACGCTGCACTCTCACACCAAGGCCAGCTGTCTGTGTTATAACCTCTGCACAAGCTCAGTAAAGATAGTTATCCGTAACCTGACGTTGTTGTGTTTATTTACTCATCGTGTCTGGCCCAGGAGAAGCTGTCTCCCACCTTTGGACCGATGTTGCCCTGGCGTCACGAAGTGAACAGGTACATCGACTAACACCCAGTGGCCACCACAGACATTTTATCTTGGAGGGGCAAGCTGTACTCAACGTGATTGCCCCCTGACTGGTGAGCCAAGGTTGGGCCCCCACCATTGGTTAGGCTGCGCGCCATTCTCTCCCCCCTTCAGTCCCTGCACCCTTCATTCCCTGGTTAGTGTGCTGCTCCTGGGGGAGGTTGGCTGTTGCAACAATACTACACAGTGTCTAAAAAAAAAAACACAGATTTCTAATAATATTAAAAATCCCGGTGGTCTGAAGCCTTAGGGTCTAATCACATGTAGATTATCCTGCGCAGATTTTATGCATGCATCTAATCCTGTGCATCAAATCTGCGCAGGATACTGTAAGTGTGAATACACCCTTATACAGGGAGATGAATTTAGGCTTAGGTTTTACCTTCATTACTGTTAAAATGATAAATGTTCCCTCAAATCTCTGATTGGTAACAAGGAGATCGATGACAGGACAGGAAATATCTGCGGCCACATTGATCAGTCTCAGACATCTCTATTAAATATTGATGAAAGTGCTGATAGGAAGGGCCGCGGACGTCTGGTGGATATTATGTTCCGATTGAGGTGATATCAAGCGTCTTTTTGAAATGTTTCGTGTATTTGGATCCTGATGCAATGAACATTATTAAATCGGTAAAATGTTAGAATTGCAAAACTTCCTTAGATGGTACTATACCCCTTCTAGACTCTGTAAAATCGATCCAAATTGCTCTTCGCTATGTTGGAGGGGCAGGAGGGCCCTTTCTTACATATTCTGTGGGATGGTCCTATTCTACAGAGGTGAAGTGTTGGCTCTATAATCTCCTCCTTGCTTTGTTCTCAGATCACCCTACAACCTCACCTAGATCTACTGCTTGTAAACCCCAATCAGTTCCCCCACTCCCACAAGACAGCGGTCATTACACGACACTGGACATTACATAACACTGGACATTACACAACTGGTCATTACACGACACAGGACATTACACAACTGGTCATTACACAACTGGTCATCACACGACACTGGACATTACACAACTGGTCATTACACGACACTGGACATTACACAACTGGTCATTACACAACTGGTCATCACACGACACTGGACATTACACAACTGGTCATTACACGACACTGGACATTATACAACTGGTCATTACACGACACTGGAAAAGCGCCACTACGCCACCTCTAGTAGAAGCGATTGACCACATCAACTTCTCGTGCTCTGTATAAAAACTACTTGCCTTGCAACACCATACTCTCCCTAGATTTTCTAAAGAGTGGAATATTTGGCTCTCTAGTAAACACTGGAGGTCGTGATTTCCTAGAATATCCCACCCAGAATCTAACTTAATGGGGTACTCCTGTGCTTCAGCGTTCTGAACATTTTGTTCAGAACGCTGGGAGCCGGAGGCCATGGTCATGGCCAAGCCCGTCATGACATCACGGCCACGCCCCCTCCACTCATGTCTATGGGGGGGGGGGGGGGGTGACGTCTGATAGACATGAATGGAGGTGGCGTGGCCATGACATCACGATCACTTGGCTTTTGCAGGCACCAGATCATAGGCCACCTTTGTATAGGGGACAAGATGTCTTTGACCGGATAACCCCCTTTAAAGCACAACAGTCATGGATATTGTACCCCCCAGACTAATATCATGATAGTATGGATGATGACACGTGTAATGCAGCTATACTTTTGGCTGCTCTTTTTCACATTTCATCAGCAGGAAAAAAAAAGGTTTATTGTTCGGCCAGCAACAGTCGGATAGGCGTGGCTAGGGATCATAATGCCCCGCCTCTGCCACGCCTATCCCCTGTAAGTGAGCGCTGGGACCACTGTGTGATTGACACACAGGTCCCCACCCCCGATGTCCATGATGTGCAGTCCGACGTGACTCCACTGAGCCTTTACATATTATGTGCACCTTTATGATTTACAGTGCCCGTACTCCTCTTCTTTCTTCCCCTAGTGCCGGAGACGCGCTGCTTCTGCTTTCACTACAGGCAGACAGGCTCACTCCCATTGTCTGCCACCGGCTCAGTGCGACTGTGCAGTGCTAGAGGCAGGGAGTGAGCTCTGTGCCTATAGTGAAAGAAGAAGCAGCGCGTCTCCGGCACCAGGAGAAGAAAGAAGAGGAGTACAGGTACTGTATGTCATAAAGGTGCACATAATGGCCCTCATTTACTATTCTAAACCCGACTTGTTTTGTCGGGTTTCCTTGGCGCATCTTTGCCTGCGCCATGTCGCAGACATCGTGCGCCAGTCTGCGACACCATGCAACATTTTTTCCAGACGGACCCGATGTGGATTCTCCCAAACCCGAAAAAGGGGCGTAACCCGACATTTCTGAGCTTTCCCACGTATTTATAAAGGTTTCCAACCCGAATTTTTTGAATTGTTGTGGATTTTTTCCCGACAACTCAGAGGAGTTGGAAACCAAAACCGACAAAACCCACGTGCGACAAACAGGATGCGACATAATAATAAATACCAGGGGAAAAAAGCAGTCGGGTAAGAAAGCAAGATAGACTTACAACCCGATTTTCTAAGTAAATGAGGGCCAATATGTATAGGCTCAGTGGAGTCACGCCAGCCCGCACATCATGGGGACCTGTGTGTCAATCACAGTGATCCCAGCGCTCACTTACAGGGGATAGGTGTGGCGGAGGTGGGGCATTACGATCCCCAGCCACGCCTATCCGACTGTTGCTGACCGCACGATAAAACTATTTTCCTGCTGATAAAATGTGATAAAGAGCAGCCAAAAGTACAGCTGCATTACACGTATCATCATCTATACTATCATGGTATTAGTCTGGGGGGGTATAATATCCATGACAGTTGCGCTTTAAGTGATAGATTAAAGATGGGTTCGGGCTGGGATGAACACTACAGTACCTATGCTGCCCGTACCTGTCCTCTATATTTATCAGACAATAATAATACTTTTTCTTTTTAATCACCGATCTCTAGTGCACAGGAAGAGTCGCCCCCGACAGCTGCCTCTTTATATTCATCAGCAAATACACAATTCTCACAATCGCACATGAACCTTTCCGTAATTATGTCTCTTCATTTCCAAAGATCCAGACTGGATTACATTTACATAGTACTGACTAGGAAACAGCGTTCACTCAAAGTCACCTCCATCTGTTCCCCTCAGAATTATTAGAAAAAGTAAATACCCCTCCCATATTTTGTAAAGATATTTAGTATTCATTTACACAGTGTATAAAGATATAGAAAATTGTAGAAATAATTGAAGATATAGAAAACAAGAAAAATAACATAAAAAAGTAACCGCTTATTAAAGGGATATTCCGGAGATATATCTAAATAACTGTGCTTGGAATGCCGTTAAATGAAAGCTATACTTACCCCCTCACCATATCGGTCACCGGCCACACTGCCCTTCCTTGTGTCTGTGTTGCTGAGGCGGACACTGTTGGATGATCAGGATCATCCTTGTGTAACACAGACACATGGAAATGCGTCGAAGTGGGTAAAATACACAGTCATAACGGGCACGGCAGGGGAGTGAGAGGGATAAGTATAGTTTTTTTTTATTATTATTTAATTGCACCCTGATCAAAGTCAAAAAGAATTATGCAGCATACCCCTTTAAATCAACATTCCCTTCTGTTAAAAGCAGATACTTTCCTATTATCCTCTTTAACAATCTTCAGCGTCTTACCTTATACCATAATTTGATGATTTTTCACTTTTCCCCTACCGCATCTCGTATGATTATAAATCCTTTGTGTAATGGCCATTCAGGAGTGTCAGGATTCGGCAGGATGGAGGTGGATCCTCTGTGTCAGAGAGGGATTGGCGTGGACCGTACCGGTGGACCGGTTCTAAGTTGCTACTGGTATTCACCAGAGCCTGCCGCAAAGCGGGATGGTCTTGCAGCGGCGGTAGCAACCAGGTCGTATCCACCGGCAACGGCTCAACCTCTCTGACTTCTGAGATAGGCGCGGTACAAGGGATTAGGCAAGAGCAAGGTCGGACGTAGCAGAAGGTCAGGGCAGGCAGCAAGGATCGTAGTCAGGGGCAACGGCAAGAGGTCTGGAACACTGGCTTGGGACATAAAAGGAAACGCTTTCACTGGCACAATGGCAACAAGATCCGGCAAGGAAGGGAAGGGGAAGTGAGGTTATATAGGGAAGTGCACAGGTGAATAAACTTAATTAGGACCAGGCGCCAATCAGCGGCGCACTGGCCCTTTAAAGCGCAGAGAGCTGGCGCGCGCGCTCCCTAGGGGCCGCTCGGGGCCGCTCGTGTCGGGACAGTACAAATGGGGAACGAGACTGGTAAGCGGGCCGGGATGCGAATCGCGAGCGGGCGCGTCCCGCATCCCGGCTAGGGACATTATTTCAGCGCTGCCGGTCAGCGGGTCTGACCGGGGCGCTGCGAACAGGAAAACGCTGCGAGCGCTCTGGGGAGGAGCGGGGACCCGGAGTGCTCGGCGTAACAAGGAGATCGTCCTTTAAAAATTTGTAGTCATTTCTTGGTAGAGTTGGGTGCATACAGAAATGGGAGAATTTATTCGTGAATGTCCTGACACATGTTTCGAGCTATTTTGCAGCAGAATATGCATACAATACATGCCTATACAATAGAGAGGTGAAATCCGTGGTGGAAATGACAACTACTTGCTTTGGAAGTCTCTGATGTGTAGCTTTTACCACCTGTATACAACTGTTTTCTCTCTTCTAATGAAACATAGGTTGAACTTTTTTGGCATTGATTCTAAGTGTTATGTCTGGAGGAAACCAGGCACTGCCCATCACCTGCCCAATACCATCCCTACACTGAAGTATGGTGGGGGCAGCATCATGTCTGGAGGAAACCAAGCACTGCCCATCACCTGCCCAATACCATCCCTACAGTGATCATGGTGGGGGGGCAGCATCATGTCTGGAGAAAACCAGGCACTGCCAATTACCTGCCTAATACCATCCCTACAGTGAAGTATGGTGGGGGCAGCATCATGTCTGAAGGAAACCAGGCACTGCCCATCACCTGCCCAATACCATCCCTACAGTGATCGTGGTGGGGGCAGCATCATGTCTGGAGGAAACCAGGCACTGCCCATCACCTGCCCAATACCATCCCTACACTGAAGTATGGTGGGGGCAGCATCATGTCTGGAAAAAACCAAGCACTGCCCATCACCTGCCGATTACCATCCCTACAGTGATCATGGTGGGGGCAGCATCATGTCTGGAGGAAACCAGGCACTGCCCATCACCTGCCCAATACCATCCCTAAAGTGATCATGGTGGGGGACGCATCATGTCTGGGGGAAACCATGCACTGCCCATCACCTGCCCAATACCATCCCTACACTGATCATGGTGGGGGCCGTATCATGTCTGGGGGAAACCAGGCACTGCCCATCACCTGCCCAATACCATCCCTACAGTGATCATGGTAGGGGCAGCATCATGTCTGCAGAAAACCAGGCACTGCCCATCACCTGCCCAATACCATCCCTACAGTGATCATGGTGGGGGCAGTATCATGTCTGGAGAAAACCAGGTACTGCCCATCACCTGCCCAATACCATCCCTACAGTGATCATGGTGGGGGGGCAGCATCATGTCTGGAGGAAACCAGGCACTGCCAATCACCTGGCCAATACCATCCCTACACTGAAGTATGGTGGGGGCAGCATCATGTCTGGAGGAAACCAAGCACTGCCCATCACCTGCCCAATACCATCCCTACAGTGATCATGGTGGGGGCAGCATCATGTCTGGAGGAAACCAGGCACCGCCCATCACCTGCCCAATACCATCCCTACAGTGATCATGGTGGGGGGGCAGCATCATGTCTGGAGGAAACCAGGCACTGCCAATCACCTGCCCAATACCATCCCTACAGTGAAGTATGGTGGGGGCAGCATCATGTCTGGAGGAAACCAGGCACTGCCCATCACCTGCCCAATACCATCCCTACAGTGATCATGGTGGGGGCAGCATCATGTCTGAAGGAAACCAGGCACTGCCCATCACCTGCCCAATACCATCCCTACAGTGATCATGGTGGGGGCAGCATCATGTCTGGAGGAAACCAGGCACTGCCTATCACCTGCCCAATACCATCCCTGCAGTGATCATGGTGGGAGCCGCATCATGTCTGGAGGAAACCAGGCACTGCCAATAACCTGGCCAATTCAATCCCTAGAGTGATCATGGTGGGGGCAGCATCATGTCTGGAGGAAACCAGGCACTGCCCATCACCTGCCCAATACCATCCCTACAGTGATCATGGTGGGGGCAGCATCCTGTCTGAAGGAAACCAGGCACTGCCTATCACCTGCCCAATACCATCCCTACAGTGAAGTATGGTGGGGGCAGCATCATGTCTGGAGGAAACCAGGTACTGCCCATCACCTGCCCAATACCATCCCTACAGTGATCATGGTGGGGGCAGCATCATGTCTGGAGGAAACCAGGCACTGCCTATCACCTGCCCAATACCATCCCTACAGTGAAGTATGGTGGGGGCAGCATCATGTCTGGAGGAAACCAGGTACTGCCCATCACCTGCCCAATACCATCCATACAGTGATCAAGGTGGGGGCAGCATCATGTCTGAAGGAAACCAGGCACTGCCCATCACCTGCCCAATACCATCCCTATAGTGATCATGGTGGGGGCCATATCATGTCTGGGGGAAACCAGGCACTGCCCATCACCTGCCCAATACAATCCCTACAGTGATCATGGTGGGGGCAGCATCATGTCTGGAGAAAACCAGGCACTGCCCATCACCTGGCCAATACCATCCCTACAGTGATCATGGTGGGGGCAGCATCATGTCTGGAGGAAACCAGGCACCGCCCATCACCTGCCCAATACCATCCCTACAGTGATCATGGTGGTGGGGCAGCATCATGTCTGGAGGAAACCAGGCACTGCCAATCACCTGCCCAATACCATCCCTACAGTGAAGTATGGTGGGGGCAGCACCATGTCTGGAGGAAACCAGGCACTGCCCATAACCTGCCCAATACCATCCCTACAGTGATCATGGTGGGGGCAGCATCATGTCTGGAGGAAACCAGGCACTGCCCATAACCTGCCCAATACCATCCCTACACTGAAGTATGGTGGGGGCAGCATCATGTCTGGAGGAAACCAAGCACTGCCCATCACCTGCCGATTACCATCCCTACAGTGATCATGGTGGGGGCAGCATCATGTCTGGAGGAAACCAGGCACTGCCCATCACCTGCCCAATACCATCCCTACAGTGATCATGGTGGGGGCAGCATCATATCTGAAGGAAACCAGGCACTGCCCATCACCTGCCGATTACCATCCCTACAGTGATCATGGTGGGGGCAGCATCATGTCTGGAGGAAACCAGGCACTGCCCATCACCTGCCCAATACCATCCCTACAGTGATCATGGTGGGGGCAGCATCATGTCTGAAGGAAACCAGGCACTGCCCATCACCTGCCCAATACCATCCCTACAGTGATCATGGTGGGGGCAGCATCATGTCTGGAGGAAACCAGGCACTGCTAATCACCTGCCCAAGACCATCCCTACAGTGATCATGGTGGGGACAGCATCATGTTTGAAGGAAACCAAGCACTGCCCATCACCTGCCGATTACCATCCCTACAGTGATCATGGTGGGGGCAGCATCATGTCTGGAGGTAACTAGGCACTGCCCATCACCTGCCCAATACCATCCCTACAGTGATCATGGTGGGGGCAGCATCACGTCTGAAGGAAACCAG
Organism: Hyla sarda; assembly: GCF_029499605.1. Taxonomy (NCBI): domain Eukaryota; kingdom Metazoa; phylum Chordata; class Amphibia; order Anura; family Hylidae; genus Hyla; species Hyla sarda. The sequence continues at coordinate 589,436,459 of NC_079189.1, read as the reverse complement.
GCACTGCCCATCACCTGCCCAATACCATCCCTACAGTGATCATGGTGGGGGACGCATCATGTCTGGGGGAAACCAGGCACTGCCCATCACCTGCCCAATACCATCCCTACACTGATCATGGTGGGGGCCGTATCATGTCTGGGGGAAACCAGGCACTGCCCATCACCTGCCCAATACCATCCCTACAGTGATCATGGTGGGGGCAGCATCATGTCTGGAAAAAACCAGGCACTGCCCATCACCTGCCCAATACCATCCCTACAGTGATCATGGTGGGGGCAGCATCATGTCTGGAGAAAACCAGGCACTGCCCATCACCTGCCCAATACCATCCCTACAGTGATCATGGTGGGGGGGGGCAGCATCATGTCTGGAGGAAACCAGGCACTGCCAATCACCTGGCCAATACCATCCCTACACTGAAGTATGGTGGGGGCAGCATCATGTCTGGAGGAAACCAGGCACCGCCCATCACCTGCCCAATACCATCCCTACAGTGATCATGGTGGGGGGGGGGCAGCATTATGTCTGGAGGAAACCAGGCACTGCCAATCACCTGCCCAATACCATCCCTACAGTGAAGTATGGTGGGGGCAGCATCATGTCTGGAGGAAACCAGGCACTGCCCATAACCTGCCCAATACCATCCCTACAGTGATCATGGTGGGGGCAGCATCATGTCTGGAGGAAACCAGGCACTGCCCATCACCTGCCCAATACCATCCCTACACTGAAGTATGGTGTGGGCAGCATCATGTCTGGAAGAAACCAACACTGCCCATCACCTGCCGATTACCATCCCTACAGTGATCATGGTGGGGGCAGCATCATGTTTGGAGGAAACCAGGCACTGCCCATCACCTGCCCAATACCATCCCTACAGTGATCATGGTGGGGGCAGCATCATGTCTGGAGAAAACCAGGCACTGCCCATCACCTGGCCAATACCATCCCTACAGTGGTCATGGTGGGGGCAGCATCATGTCTGGAGGAAACCAGGCACTGCCAATCACCTGGCCAATACCATCCCTACAGTGATCATGGTGGGGGCAGCATCATGTCTGGAGGAAACCAAGCACTTTCCATCACCTGCCGATTACCATCCCTACAGTGATCATGGTGGGGGCAGCATCATGTCTGGAGGAAACCAGGCACTGCCCATCACCTGCCCAATACCATCCCTACATTGATCATGGTGAGGTCAGCATCATGTCTGAAGGAAACCAGGCACTGCCCATCACCTGCCCAATACCATCCCTACAGTGATCATGGTGGGTGCCGCATCATGTCTGGGGGAAACCAGGCACTGCCCATCACCTGCCCAATACCATCCCTACAGTGATCATGGTGGGGGCCGTATCATATCTGGGGGAAACCAGGCACTGCCCATCAGCTGCCCAATACCATCCCTACAGTGATCATGGTGGGGGCAGCATCATGTCTGGAAAAAAACCAGGCACTGCCCATCACCTGCCCAATACCATCCCTACAGTGATCATGGTGGGGGAAGCATCATGTCTGGAGAAAACCAGGCACTGCCCATCACCTGCCGAATACCATCCCTACAGTGATCATGGTGGGGGGGCAGCATCATGTCTGGAGGAAACCAGGCACCGCCCATCACCTGCCCAATACCATCCCTACAGTGATCATGGTGGGGGGGCAGCATCATGTCTGGAGGAAACCAGGCACTGCCCATCACCTGCCCAATACCATCCCTACACTGAAGTATGGTGGGGGCAGCATCATGTCTGGAGGAAACCAAGCACTGCCCATCACCTGCCGATTACCATCCCTACAGTGATCATGATGGGGGCAGCATCATGTCTGGAGAAAACCAGGCACTGCCCATCACCTGCCCAATACCATCCCTACAGTGATCATGGTGGGGGCAGCATCATGTCTGGAGAAAACCAGGCACTGCCCATCACCTGCCGAATACCATCCCTACAGTGATCATGGTGGGGGCAGCATCATGTCTGGAGGAAACCAGGCACTGCCAATCACCTGGCCAATACCATCCCTACAGTGAAGTATGGTGGGGGCAGCATCATATCTGGAGGAAACCAAGCACTGCCCATCACCTGCCCAATACCATCCCTACAGTGATCATGGTGGGGGCAGCATCATGTCTGGAGGAAACCAGGCACCGCCCATCACCTGCCCAATACCATCCCTACAGTGATCATGGTGGGGGGGGCAGCATCATGTCTGGAGGAAACCAGGCACTGCCCATCACCTGCCCAATACCATCCCTACAGTGAAGTATGGTGGGGGCAGCATCATGTCTGGAGGAAACCAGGCACTGCCCATAAACTGCCCAATACAATCCCTACAGTGATCATGGTGGGGGCAGCATCATGTCTGGAGGAAACCAGGCACTGCCCATAACCTGCCCAATACCATCCCTACACTGAAGTATGGTGGGGGCAGCATCATGTCTGGAGGAAACCAAGCACTGCCCATCACCTGCCAATTACCATCCCTACAGTGATCATGGTGGGGGCCGCATCATGTCTGGAGGAAACCAGGCACTGCCCATCACCTGCCCAATACCATCCCTACAGTGATCATGGTGGGGGCAGCATCATGTCTGAAGGAAACCAGGCACTGCCCATCACCTGCCCAATACCATCCCTACAGTGATCATGGTGGGGGCAGCATCATGTCTGGAGGACACCAGGCACTGCCTATCACCTGCCCAATACCATCCCTGCAGTGATCATGGTGGGGGCCGCATCATGTCTGGGGGAAACCAGGCACTGCCCATCACCTGCCCTATACCATCCCTGCAGTGATCATGGTGGGGGCCGCATCATGTCTGGGGGAAACCAAGCACTGCCCATCACCTGGCCAATACCATCCCTACAGTGATCATGGTGGGGGCAGCATTATGTCTGGAGAAAACCAGGCACTGCCCATCACCTGCCCAATACCATCCCTACAGTGATCATGGTGGGGGCAGCATCATGTCTGGAGGAAACCAGGCACTGCCAATCACCTGGCCAATACCATCCCTACAGTGATCATGGTGGGGGCAGCATCATGTCTGGAGGAAACCAGGCACTGCCCATCACCTGCCCAATACCATCCCTACAGTGATCATGGTGGGGGAAGCATCATGTCTGAAGGAAACCAGGCACTGCCCATCACCTGCCCAATACCATCCCTACAGTGATCATGGTGGGGGCAGCATCATGTCTGGAGGAAACCAGGCACCGCCCATCACCTGCCCAATACCATCCCTACAGTGATCATGGTGGGGGGCAGCATCATGTCTGGAGGAAACCAGGCACTGCCCATCACCTGCCCAAAACCATCCCTACAGTGAAGTATGGTGGGGGCAGCATCATGTCTGGAGGAAACCAGGCACTGCCCATAACCTGCCCAATGCAATCCCTACAGTTATCATGGTGGGGGCAGCATCATGTCTGGAGGAAACCAGACACTGCCCATCACCTGCCCAATACCATCCCTACACTGAAGTATGGTGGGGGCAGCATCATGTCTGGAGGAAACCAAGCACTGCCCATCACCTGCCGATTACCATCCCTACAGTGATCATGGTGGGGGCCGCATCATGTCTGGAGGAAACCAGGCACTGCCCATCACCTGCCCAATACCATCCCTACAGTGATCATGGTGGGAACAGCATCATGTCTGAAGGAAACCAGGCACTGCCCATCACCTGCCCAATACCATCCCTACAGTGATCATGTGGGGGCAGCATCATGTCTGGAGGACACCAGGCACTGCCTATCACCTGCCCAATACCATCCCTGCAGTGATCATGGTGGGGGCCGCATCATGTCTGGGGGAAACCAGGCACTGCCCATCACCTGCCCTATACCATCCCTGCAGTGATCATGGTGGGGGCCGCATCATGTCTGGGGGAAACCAGGCACTGCCCATCACCTGGCCAATACCATCCCTACAGTGATCATGGTGGGGGCAGCATCCTGTCTGGAGAAAACCAGGCACTGCCCATCACCTGCCCAATACCATCCCTACAGTGATCATGGTGGGGGCAGCATCATGTCTGGAGGAAACCAGGCACTGCCAATCACCTGGCCAATACCATCCCTACAGTGATTATGATGGGGGCAGCATCATGTCTGGAGGAAACCAGGCACTGCCCATCACCTGCCCAATACCATCCCTACAGTGATCATGGTGGGGGAAGCATCATGTCTGAAGGAAACCAGGCACTGCCCATCACCTGCCCAATACCATCCCTACAGTGATCATGGTGGGGGCAGCATCATCTCTGGAGGAAACCAGGTACTGCCCATCACCTGCACAATACCATCCCTACAGTGATCATGGTGGGGGCCGCATCATGTCTGGGGGAAACCAGGCACTGCCCATCACCTGCCCAATACCATCCCTACAGTGATCATGGTGGGGGCCGAATCATGTCTGGGGGAAACCAGGCACTGCCCATCACCTGCCCAATACCATCCCTACAGTGATCATGGTGGGGGCAGCATCATGTCTGGAGAAAACCAGGCACTGCCCATCACCTGCCCAATACCATCCCTACAGTGATCATGGTGGGGGCAGCATCATGTCTGGAGGAAACCAGGCACTGCCAATCACCTGGCCAATACCATCCCTACAGTGATTATGACGGGGGCAGCATCATGTCTGGAGGAAACCAGGCACTGCCCATCACCTGCCCAATACCATCCCTACAGTGATCATGGTGGGGGAAGCATCATGTCTGAAGGAAACCAGGCACTGCCCATCACCTGCCCAATACCATCCCTACAGTGATCATGGTGGGGGCCGCATCATGTCTGGGGGAAACCAGGCACTGCCCATCACCTGCCCAATACCATCCCTACAGTGATCATGGTGGGGGCCGAATCATGTCTGGGGGAAACCAGGCACTGCCCATCACCTGCCCAATACCATCTTGTACAGGGTACATTCACACTGGTGGGTTTACAGTGGGTTTCCTTCTACAAGTTTGAGCTGCGGCAAATTTTCCGCCGCAGCTCAAACTCCTAGCGCAAAACTTACTGTGAATCCCCGCCTGTGTGAATGTACCCTAAAAACACTACACTACACTACACTACCACATAATAAAATGTAACACACTACATATACACCCCCTTACACGTCGTCCCCCCCAAATAAAAATGAAAAAATTCACATACGGCAGTGTTTCCTAAAGGGAGCCTCCAGCTGTCGCAAAAACACAACTCCCAGTATTGCCGGACAGCCATAGACTGTCCTGGCAGGCTGGGAGTTTGCAACAGCTGGAGGCACCCTGTTTGGGAAACACTGCTGTAGGGTTTCACTGTAGGTAACCGGGTCCGCCCCTATTGCAAATTCCTTATTTAGGCCTCAAATGCACATGGCACTCTCTCACTTCAGAGCCCTGTCGTATTTCAAGGCAACAGTTTAGGGCCACATATGGGGTATTTCCGTACTCGGGAGAAATTGCACTACAAATATTGGGGTGATTTTTCTCCTTTTACCCCTTATGAAAAGGTAAAGTTGGGGGCTACACCAGCATGTTCGTGTAAAAAAAATTTAAAAATTTTACGCTAACATGCTGGTGTTGCCCCATACTTTTCATTTTCACAAGAGGTAAAAGGAGAAAATGACCCCCAAAATTTGTAACACAATTTCTTCTGAGTACGGAAATACCCCATATGTGTACGTAAAATGCTCTGCGGAGGAACTACATGGCTCAGAAGTGAGAGAGCACCATGTACATTTGAGGCCTAAATTGGTGATTTGCACAGGGGTGGCTGATTGTTACAGCGGTTCTGACATGAACGCAAAAAAAACACACCCATATGTGACCCCATTTTGGAAATGACACCCCTCATGGAACGTAACAAGGGGTATAGTGAGCCTTAACACCCTTCAGGTCTTTGACAAATTTTCGTTAAAGTTGGACATGAAAGTTAAAAAAAAAATTTCCCCCTGAAATGCTGGCGTTACCACAATTTTTTCATTTTTGTAAGGGGTAATAGGAGCCCCCCAAAATTTGTAACCCCATATGTGGAAGTAAAGTGCTCTGCGGGCAAACTACAATGCTCAGAAGAGAAGGAGCGCCATTGGGCTTTTTGAGAGAGAATTAGGCTGGAATTGAAGGCTATGTGTGTTTACAAAGCCCCCATGGTGCCAGAACAGTGGACCCCCTCCACATGAGATCCCATTTTGGAAACTACACCCCTCACGGAATGTAACAAGGGGTACAGTGAGCATTTACGCCCCACAGGTGTCTGACAGATTTTTTGAACAGTCGTCTGTAAAAATGAAAAAATATAATTTTTCATTTGCACAGCCCACTATTCCAAAGATCTGTCAAATGCCAGTGGGGTGTAAATACTCACTGCACCCCTTATTAAGTTCTGTGAGGGGTGTAGTTTCCCAACTAATATGCCATGTGTTTTTTTTTTTTTTTACTGTTCTGGCATCATGGGGGCATCCTAAATGCAACATGCCCCCAAAAACCATTTCAGCAAAATTCGCTCTCCAAAAGCCCAATGTTGCTCCTTCCCTTCTGAGCCCTCTAGTGCACCCGCAGATCACTTTACATCCACATATGAGGTATTTCCTTACTCGAGAGAAATGGGGTATTTTCTCCTATTACTCCTTGTGAAAATTAAAAGTTTTGGGTAACACCAGCATTTCAGTGTTAAAAATCTAATTTTTCATTTTCACGTCCCACTTTAACGAAAGTTCGTCAATCACCTGTGGGGTGTTAAGGCTCACTGTACCCCTTGTTACATTCCTTGAGGGGTGTAGTTTCCAAAATAGTGTGCCATGTGGGTATTTTGGGCTGTTCTGGCACCATAGGGGCTTCCTAAATGCCACATGCCCCCCAAAAACCATTTCAGCATAATTTGCTTTCCTAAAGCCAAATGTGACTCCTTCTCTTCTGAGCATTGTAGTTCGACCGCAGAGCATTTTACGCCCTAATATGGGATATTTCCATACTCAGAAGAGATGGGGTTACAAATTTTGGGGGGCATTTTCTCCCATTACCCTTTGTAAAAATTGTAAATTTGGGGAAAAAACTGCACTTTAGTGAAAAAATTTTTTTCTTAATTTACATATCCGACTTTAACAAAAAGTTGTCAAACACCTGTGGGCTGTTAAGGCTCACTGGACCCCTTGTTACGTGCCTTGAGGGGTGTAGTTTCCAAAATAGTATGCCATGTGTTTTTTTTTTTTTTTGCTGTTCTGGCACATAGGGGCTTCCTAAATGTGAATTTTTCTGAAATGGTTTTTGAGGGGCATGTCCCTCTCCAAAATCCCATTGTTGCTCCTTCCCTTCTGTGCCCTCTACTGCGCCTGCCGAACACTTGACATACACATATGAGGTATTTCCTTACTCGAGAGAAATTGGGTTACAAATTTTGGGGGGCTTTTTCTCCTATTACCTACAAGAACATGCGAGGGTAAAAAAAATGAAGATTTTGAATTTTCTCCTTCACTTTGCTGCTATTCCTGTGAAACACCTAAAGGGTTAACACACTTTCTGAATGTCATTTTGAATACTTTGAGGGGTGCAGTTTTTATAATGGGGTCATTTATGGGGTATTTCTAATATGAAGGCCCTTCAAATCCACTTCAAAACTGAACTGGTCCCTGAAAAAATCTGATTTAGAAAATGTTGTGAAAAATTGGAAAATTGCTGCTGAACTTTGAAGCCCTCTGATGTCTTCCAAAAGTAAAAACATGTCGACTTTATGATGCAAACATAAAGTAGACATATTGTATATGGGAATCAATATATAAATTATTTGGAATGTCTGTTTTTGTTACAAGCAGAGAGCCTCAAAATTTGAAAAATGCAACATTTTCAATTTTTTCTTTAAATTTTGGAATTTTTCACCAAGAAATGATGCAAGTATCAACAAAAATGTACCACTAACATAAAGTAGAATATGTCAGGAATATGTCAGAATGAAAGGTAAAAGCATCCCAGAGTTATTAATGCTTAAAGTTACAGTGGTCAGATAAACTGTCACAGCACTTACACTCAAAATGGAATAATTTAAATAAGATGTGAACTGAGTCTAACTTTTTTTGGCTTGTACTTTTTGTCATTGAGACACTTTTGTTTAACGTCCTTTACAGTGATTGTCTTGACTTTTCAGCTTGGTGCTCAGTATTATGAGGGTATTGATTCCTGTCTATTAGAATGCATCTCTATCCATTCATTAGCGGGAAACCTCTGGCGGGTTCTGTCCGAGATGTCCACAAGTTACATAGGACTTCAAACTAATAAATGTCAATGTCAAAAAAAAGCTTCCAGAGACAAAACAGTTTATACAGATTCCCTAGTTTACATATAGCTCAATAAAAATGTTAAATTAGGCTAGGCTTTTAAAGAAACACTCCATTTTTGTTTTCTTTGCCCATATCAAACACATTCCGTATACCATCGCCAGTCCTACAGCAGCATTTGTTTCATTTCATTACAGCTGCATCCATGTGTTTCCTTACTGTAACTGGGTCATGTCAAGTCATCACAAATCTAACCCAGAGAAAATCACAGTGTCTAATGTGTCAGAGGAAGTGGTCAGACCTGACTTCCTGTGAACTACAGGATGACATCATCACCTATCAGATTGTTTCTGCTAGCTCCCAGATATCTCCCAGCTCTATCTGTATACTGCTGCTATCTCTATGGGATCATGATATATCGTTTCTATTAGAGCTGATTTTATTTTATTTATTTTATTTAATTAATTTATTATTAAAGTACAAGGCTACAACGTAACAAAGTAAAGAGTGTACAAGTGTACTTGTAAACTTACAGCCATTTTCCCACTGAATGAAATGCAATTCTGTGGAAAAAACTGATGTGTTTTGATGTGTTAGATAGACTATGATAGACTATGTCTCAAAATGTGGTCCAGAAAACTAAGTGTTAAAGTAAGTCCTGCTCTCAGCTAAATAGTGGAGACAATTGTATCCAGTCTAGACAATGCTCTGTGAGCTAAACAGCCTAGACTCCCAACTGATACATTGTACATAGATGGTCCTGCTCTCAGCTGAGAAGTGGAGACAATTGTATCCAGTCTAGACAATGCTCTGTGAGCTTAACATCCTGGACTCCAGACTGATACATTGTACATAGCTAGTCCTGCTCTCAGCTGAGAAGTGGAGACAATTGTATCCAGTCTAGACAATGCTCTGTGAGCTAAACATCCTGGACTCCAGACTGATACATTGTACATAGCTAGTCCTGCTCTCAGCTGAGAAGTGGAGACAATTGTATCCAGTCTAGACAATGCTCTGTGAGCAAAACATCCTGAACTCCAGACTAGTGTCTTGTAGCTAGCAGAGAGATTTGTGCAGGTGCTGCTGATGTGTGCTAAACACAGAGCATTGCCTAGAACTACGATGTGACACTACAACCAAGTAACTTCTTTAATAAACTGTTCTTATATGTAGTCAGCCAAGCTATAGAGACTTATTGTTCCCAACTCTTTGATCTCCAGTAGCCGGTGACTGATACAGGAGACAGAAGGTCATGCACTTTCTTTAGAAAACATTGGAATGGCGACTTCCTTTCCAAAATCCGAAGCTTTTTATTTATCATTCATGTGATTATAATGTAAGAAATATATTTTATTAAATAACCAGAGGAAACAATAAATGCAGATGAGGCTGCTGAGTTATAGAGAGTATAATTGCTGGAGCAGCTCGGCCATTTCCTGGGGAAAAAATTGTTCTCCAGCCAAATTGGAAACATAACAATTTTACGCGGCTGCCTATAAAATGCACTGTACTTGCTGAATATGAACAGGACAATATTTTTATATATATATATATATATATATATATATATATATATATATATATATATTTCTTATATATCCTAACAGCAGTTGGAGGGCATGTTCTGATACAAAGCAGCAAATCCTCTACAAAGTTATAAATGAAAAAAATCCTCTTCAACTGCAGCCACCACTAGGGGAGCTCAGGAGCTTACTGCATACTGTTTACATTGAACACTGTTACATTGTATAACTGTAAGTCTGTATGCACTAAGCACCTAAGCTCCCCCTAGTGGTGGTTGCAGGTAGACAAGGTTTTATCATTGAAAAGTACCTGTCACCAAATAAACTGTTCTCACCTACCTCAGGTTATGTTCCCGAACTATTCCTAACACCCCTCCTGCCCTTAAAAACAATTTCAAAGCTTTAACCCCTTAACGACCAAGGACGTATATTTACGTCCTTGGCCGGTTCCCGCGATATAACACAGGGTCACGCAGTAACCCAGTGTCATATCGGGTTGGTCGCAGTGCCGCACACTATTTACCCTTTAGACACGGCGTTCAAAGTTGAACACTGCATCTAAAACTAAAGTAAAAACTTCCCGGCTGCTCAGTGGGGCTGATCGGGACCATCGCAGTGAAAATCCGGTGTCCCGATCAGCCAGGATGTGAGCGGAGGTCCCCTTGCCTTCCTCCGGCGAGTCCGTTCGGCGATTGATTGCTTCAAGCCTGTGATGAAGGCTTGAGCAATCGAGCTCCGATAACACTGATCAATGCAAAGCTATGGATTTGCAGTGATCAGTGAATAAGTTCAGTGTGTACAGTGTTATAGCCCCCTATGGAAGCTATAACACTGCAAAAAAAAGTGCAAAAAAAAAAAGTTTATAAATTTGATTTAACCCTTTCCCTAATAAAAGTCCAAATAACCCCCCTTTTTTCATTAAAAAAAACTGTAAATAAAAATAAATATAAACATATTTAGTATCGCCGTAAATACATACGTTACACAAGGAACACTATATTAAAAGGTTTATTTGGTGACAGGTACTCTTTAACATTGGTGCCTCTGCAGATTTCAGGACTGTTTCAGAAAATGCTCTGAGTAATATACAGATATGTTAAGAAGTTCGGAATGGTCAATGGTTGACATACATTTTAAGGGGGGGGGGGGGGGGTTACGTGATTTTATATTGATCCATACTTGTCAAAAGTTCTAATTTTAGATAGGCAATGCAATCCCACCAACAAAATGGCATTCAGGCAAACCTAGCAAATGGGAGTGCCAAGTAGTATTCCAAGAGCAAGGCTTAAATGTTGGCAAGTATGTTGGTAGCCTATCCGTAGGATAGCCTTGTAAATATATGACCATAGGGGTCCTCCACCAACCAGAAAAACCAGGGGTGGCCACACTTGCTGGAGAGCAACAGCCCTTTCAGTGTAGTACCCCAGCATAGCCCTTTTGTATGGCTGTCGCTGTGCTAGAAAATGAAGGGACTGAGTTGATCTGTGAAAAGTTACTAGTCTGGATGGTAATTGTTTCGTAGTAGCAAAAAGAGATTAAAGGGGTACATCTTATCCCCTATCCAAAGAATAGGGGATAAGATGTCTGATTGTGAGGGGGTCCGGTCGCTGGGACCTCCCACGATCACACGCCATGCCTCCTCCATTGATGTCTATGGGAGGGGACACACCCCCTCCCATAGACATGAATGGAGGGGGCGTGGCATGAGATCGCGTGGGGTCCCAGAGACCAGACCCCGCAATCAGACTTCTTATCCCCTATCCTTTGAATAGGGGATAAGACGTCTAGGGGCGGAGTACCATTTTAAAGCAAATGGGCGCAGAGTCAGACTGATCCAATAAAGTGGCAGAGGATCATTCAGGCTCACATATAATAATGGACCCCAATAGCTCCAGCAGAAGACAATGCCATTTGGAGTTGGCTTTTGGAGCAGTCACTTCCCAATAAGGTGTATTTCTTATAGGATGATCAGTAATAACCTACTGTAAATGGACCTGGATATGTTCTATCTGGATTTCCTCTGGGTAGGGACCCTAAAGTCCTAACTGTGTATAAAGGAAAGCATAAGAACTCTTGAGCAGCGGTCAAGTCCTGGGAAAAAAAGTGCAGGAACTCACCCAAGATTTCCACTTAAGGCCTCTCTTGAGTCTTTGTTAGTTGATTACATAGGTGCTTGGATATATAGGCTCTAGACTTTGCCAATACTATGACATAATCCAAACATATAGTTATTGCCAAAACTTTTTAGACTGACGCAACTTTTTGTTTTCACAAAGATCGCTGCTTCAGTTTTTATGGTTGCAATTTGCATTAACTCTAAATTGTTATGATGAGCAATAGGAATAATTTACAAAGTCAAATAAATTACTTAAAGGTGTACTATGGTGGAAAACCTTTTGTTTTTTGTTTTTGTTTGTTTTTTTTCATATCAATTGGTGCCAGAAAGTTATACAGATTTTTAAATTAGTACAAAAGAGAAGAAAAATGTATGTAGCTCACTTAGGGCCAGAATATGTACCCAAGGTTACTGGTGATGCCAGGAATATGTAGGAAATGGATAAAAATTAATTATATGGACCAGTCTTCAAAGGTACATAGGAAAATAATAGAAGATGGATCCAGTAATGCAATAAAATAACAATTTATTATAATAAAAATTTTTTAAAAAATGACTTAGCCTCCTATCACTCTAGCAGTGCCCTTGCATCGGGCGAAGGGGCTCAATAAATATAAATGGATATGTTAGATGTCAAAAGTAGGTACCGTATTTTTCGCCGTATAAGACGCATTATTTCTTCCCCAAAACTGGGGGGAAAAAGTCGGTGCGTCTTATACGGCGAATACACCCCTATCGCGGCGTTCCCTGCGGCCATCAACGGCCGGGACCCGCGGCTAATACAGGACATCACCGATCGCGGTGATGCCCTGTATTAACCCTTCAGACGCGGCGATCAAAGCTGACCGCCACGTCTGAAGGGAAAGTGACACTAACCCGGCTCTTCAGTCGGGCTGTTCGGGACCGAACAGCCCGACTGAATAGCCGGGTTAGTGCTTACAGGACACCGGGGGGGACCTTACCTGCCTCCTCGGTGTCTTCTCCGTTCAGGGATCCCCTGTATGGCCGGCGCTCTCCTTCCTCGTCATCACGTTGTCGCGTACGTGCGTCGGCGTGCGTAACGACGTGATGGCGGCGACGGAGAGCGAGGATACCCGGCCGGCAGCAGAGACGTTCCGGAGCGACGGGGACACGGCGACAGCGATGGAGCGACATCCAGGGCAGCGGTGACGGGTCCGGAGCGGCGGGGAAACGTGAGTATTACCTCCTCCTGCAGTGGTCTTCAATCTGCGGACCTCCAGATGTTGCAAAACTACAACTCCCAGCATGCCCGGACAGCCAACGGCTGTCCGGGCATGCTGGGAGTTGTAGTTTTGCAACATCTGGAGGTCCGCAGGTTGAAGACCACTATTGGGTTCAAAATCTTTATTTTTTTAGATTTTGCACCTATAAATTGGGTGCGTCTATAGGACGAAAAATATGGTATATATAGTAATAAAATAATGGTATAAAAATAAATATAAAAATAAAATAAAGAGTTCAGGCGTGTATACCAACCAGAATAAATCAGTATCAACCGGATTAATATGCAATTAACTAGCGCACTCTACCATTGCATATTAATCCAGCTGCTACTGATGTATTCTGGTTGGTATACACGCCTGAACTCTTTATTTTATTTTTATCTTTGTATTTATTTTTATACCATTATTTTATTACCATTTATACTTACCTTTGACATCTAACATATCCATTTATATTTGTTGAGCCCCTTCGCCCAATGCAAGGGCACTGCTAGGCTGATAGGAGGCTAAGTCATTTTTTTTTTTTTTACAATTTTTTATTATAATAAATTGTTATTTTATTGCATTACTGGATCCATCTTCCATTATTTTCCTAAGTACCTTTGAGGACTGGTCCATATAATTAATTTTATATCCATTTCCTATAGATTTTTAAATGACTTCTGTATAAAAATCTTAATCCTTCCAGTACTTATCAGCTGCTATATGCTCCAGTGCTCTCTGTTGACACCTCTGTCCATGTCAGGAACAGTCCGAAGCAGGAGAGGTTTGATATGAGCATATGTTCCTGCTCTGCACAGTTCCTGACATGGACAGAGGTGTCAGCAGAGGGCACTGTGGTCAGACTGAAAACAACAACTCCACTTCCTCTGGAGCATACAGCAGCTGATAAGTACTGGAAGGATTAAAACATTTTTATAGAAGTAATTTACAAATCTGTTTAATTGTTTTCCACTTAATAAAATAAAAAAAATACATTTTGCACTAAATTTCAGCTCTGCCACAAGATGACCTCTACTACTATCATTTCATGTGCCAGGACTGAAACCTAAAGAGGATTCAGCCACGTGATTGGTTTAATGCCAATGCAGAGTTTGCTCAGGGATGGCATCGGCACAAACAGTGAGGCAAAGACTTTTGGAGGCGCCTGGTATCAAGAGGGGCAACAAAGAAGCCACTACTCTCCAAAAAAAACCTCAAGGAGGGGAGCGCTACCATAAGTCCTGTGTCATGGCGGCAGTAAAGTATCCAGAGACAATTTATGTGCGGTGTTGCCTTTTATCCAAGGGAGAAGGCTGAGGGCTCAGTGAGAGCTATGAATAAAGAACGATCTGTAATGCAAGAAAAAAAGGACCACTGGAGGGCGCCTCGTGTATTACCCTTGGATACACAGGTTTAGGCCAAATGAATGCTCACTAGTGATGAGTGGCATTGGCCATATTCGAATTCGCGATATTTCGCGAATATATAGACGATTATTTGTCCTATATTCACGAATTTCGGGTATTCGTGAGTATGGGAATATTTGCATATTTGCGTATTCGAGGAAGAAACCATTGAGGGGGTGGGCAACTTTACTATTGGTTGCTAGGGATGTTGTTGATAACCTCTGACAAGTGTATTTGCATCATTCTAATTGGCCCACAAGTGAAAAGAAGGAATATGCAAATATTCACATATGCAAATATGCACATATGCAGAAAAACAAATATTCGCAATTTTGAATATATAGTGAAAATATTCGCAATATTCGTGAATTTGCGATATTCACGATAAAAATTTGAAATCGAAATATTCATGCCCAACACTAATGCTCAACATGTGTGTATAGAAATTGCACACATCACCCTAAATAGGGTATAAGGATCTACGGGATCCCCTAGAAAGAGTCCTGCAAAGAAAGTGCCACAATGCAGGAAAAAAATTACCCACTATTGGGCACTTCGATCCTTTTCATAAAACGGCAGAGGCCATGGAACTCTTTTATTAAAGGGGTACTCTTTTATTAAAGGGGTACTCCGGTGGAAAACT
Organism: Hyla sarda; assembly: GCF_029499605.1. NCBI lineage: Eukaryota > Metazoa > Chordata > Amphibia > Anura > Hylidae > Hyla > Hyla sarda. The sequence continues at coordinate 589,421,289 of NC_079189.1, read as the reverse complement.
TTTTTTTTTTTTTTTAAATCAACTGGTGCAAGAAAGTCAAACAGATTTGTAAACTACTTCTATTAAAAAATCTTAATCCTTCCAGTACTTATTAGCTGCTCAATACTAAAGAGGAAATTATTTTCTTTTTGGAGCACAGAGCTCTCTGCTGACATCATGACCACAGTGCTCTCTGCTGACATCTCTGTCCATTTTAAGAACTGTCCACAGTAGAAGAAAATCCCCATAGAAAAGATATGCTGCTCTGGACAGTTCCTAAAATGGACAGAGATGTCAGCAGAGAGCACTGTGGTCATGATGTCAGCAGAGAGCTCTGTGTTCCAAAAAGAAAATAATTTCCTCTGTAGTATTCAGCAGCTAATATGTACTGGAAGGATTAAGATTTTTTAATAGAAGTCATTTACTAATCTGTTTAACTTTCTGGCACCAGTTGATTAAAACAAAAAAAAAGTTTTCCACCGGAGTACCCCTTTAAGGATGACGTGTTTCAAGGGATACAACCCTCTTCTTTAGATCAATATATATATATAATGGTATTAAAACATCCTACAAGAGCAACTTCTCCCAACCATCCAGAAGCAATTTGGTGCTGATGGACCATCATCTTGCAAGACAAAAGTGATAACCAAGGGGATCGGTGAACAAAACCAAAATCTGTGGCTCCGTGGCCATGAAACTCCATAGATTTCAATCTCATTGCGAACCTGTAGTCAATTCTTACAAAGCAAAGAGTAAAGAAAATAGAGAAGGCGAAGCAGGTGTAGAACTGTCAGCCGTGTCTATGAAACCCCAAAGGAAGATAGACTCTGACCTTTGGTGACACTTGGGGTTGTGCGCGTATCACCCCTTACCATGGGGTAGAACAGTATTGATGAGCTGCAACCCGTTACTGACTCTACTGGTAGCCCAAGCAAGGAACCCATTTTGGAATAGTGTCTGCAATCTGAGGAAGGGGGATAAACCTCCCCAAACAATGGCAATTATTTTATTTGTGTCAATAAACTATTGATACTCATTGTAATAAACTCCTAGCACCGGTTAGGCCTCGTTCACATTGCCGTTGGACTCCGCTATTCAGAGTTCCGTCGGCAAACCGGCCAGAAGGACGTGAGTTTAGTGGAGGAAAAAAATAGTGCAAGCTTTATTTTTTTCTCCGCTAAAATCCTGTAAAACTACCGGGTCACCGACGGACCCCATGCAAGTGAATGGGGTACGTCAGGACCCGTAGTAGCCGTTTGCATCCGACCCGTTCAGAGTCTAATCGGCTCTTTTTTTTCTTCGGACTCTAAAACGTATTGAATTCAAATGGCTACTACCGGACCCTTAAAGGGGTACTCTGTCCCTAGACAACTTATCCCCTATCCCGCCGCTGGGGACCTCGCGAACTCCCTGCTCCACCCGGCATTTGTCTAGAGTGTCGGGTGGAGCGCCAGCGGCTCGTGAAATCACGGCCATGCCCCGCTCGTAACATCACGGCCACGCCCCCTCAATGCAAGTCTAGGGGAGGGGGAGTGACGTCCATCACGCCCCTTCCCATAGACTTGCATTGAGGGGGCATGGCCGTGACATCAGGAGCCTCCGCCCCGCATCACCAGTCATCCACCATGGAGCGAAGCTCACTCCGTGCACTGGATGTCTGGGGTGCCGCAGCCGAGATCGCGGGGGTCCCCGGCGCCGGAACCCCCGCGATCAGACATCTTATCCCCTATAATTTGGATAGGGGATAAGATGTCTAGGGGCGTAGTACCCCTTTAACGGGTCAGATGCAAACGGTCATGTGAACCTAGCCTTAGGCAAGAATGGGTTTCCATCATTCACGATTTGGCCCAGAAGCTGATGTCCAGCGTGTCAGGGCAAATTGCAGAAGTCTTGAAAAAGATGGGTTAGCACTATAAATATTGAGCCTTCACATAAACTTGATGTATTTGTCGATAAAAGTTTAAAAACGTATGAACTGCTTATAATTGGACTTCAGTAACCATAGAAACATCTGACTAAAAGTTATAAAGAGACTGAAGCAGCAAACATTGGAAAAACCAAAACAGGTGTCAGTCTCGAAACCTTCAACCATGACGGTACATTGCGAATGCAGCGTATGCAGAACTTTAATTTCCATATTCCGCAGGTTACGGTGCTGATACATATTGATGCCCTGAAGACGTAACGGGGCAGTAATGTTAACCAATGCAATCTTTATATTTATTGTTCTCTCTCGATTCTACCACAAGCGATTTACAGCTTCGGAAATAAGTTGTCTCCCTTTACAATATGGCGGCTCCCAGGGTCCCTTTATTATCTTGTCTGCATGATATAACATTCCCTGCACCATCACATTAGAGCAGTCAGAGATCTGGGAACAAATAGCCGGAAATATAGATAATTCACCCGACACTTCTACGTCTTATAAAGTCTATTACCTTTTCTGCAGACTCCTTATTCTGCTCAGATCGTATCTTTTCTTTTCTCTGAAAGCCAGGAGGAAATTCATAGTACTTGTTCAGATACGCTTTGAAGCATTGCATTTCCTATTGGAGAGGTCAGCCGCACAAGAGGTCTATACAAGCTATATACTGGGGTCATTACATCACGTATTAAAGACTTTTCTTTACATTTGGAGCACTAGCCCCCAATAGTGAGCCAAATTTAAAGGGGTATTCCAAGGGGAAAAAATAAAAAAAAATCATATAAATTGGCTCTAGAAAGTTTAAAAGATTTGCAAATTACTTCTGTTAAAAAATCTTAATCCTTACAATAATTATCAGCTGCTGAAGTTGAGTTGTTCTTTTCTGTCTGGCAACAGTGCTCTCTGCTGCCATCTCTGCTTGTCTCGGGAACTGCACAGAGTAGAATAGGTTTGCTATGGGGATTTGCTTCTACTCTGGACAGTTCCCAAGACAGTTGTCATCAGAGAGCACCTAGACAGAAAAGAACAACTCAACTTCAGCAGCTCTCAAGTACTGAAAGAATTAAGATTTTTTAATAGAAGTAATTTTTGGAGCCAGTTGATATATAAAAAAAAGTTTTTTTCTCCTGGATAACCCCTTTAACAAGAATACAAAGCAGTAAATCAATACTGCAGCCCCTTTATTCTCAGGATTCTTGGGGTTTCCGAGGTGACCCTAAAGTTATGGCAGCCTTACTACCGATGTTGTTACTGATAAAAATTAACCCCTTAAAGACCACAAGTTTTTCCATTTTTGCACTTTCGTTTTTTCCTCATCACCTTCTAAAAATCATAACACTTTCAATTTTGCACCTTCGCCACCAATTGTACTTTGCAATGACATCAATTATTTCACCACAAAATTTATGGCGAACTCAGAAAAAAAATATTTGTGGGGCAAAATTGGAAAAAAAACCTTTTTGTAAATTTTGGTGGCTTCCGATTCTATGCAGTACACTTTTCGGTAAAACTGACACAATATATTTATTCTGTAGGTCCATACGGTTACAATGATACCCAATGTATATACGTTTTCTTTATTTTACTACTTTAAAAAAATTATAACTACGTTCACCAAAATTTGTATGTTTAAAATTATCCTCTTCTGACCCCTATAACTTTTAAATTTTTCCGTATACGGGGTGGTATGAGGGATAATTTTTTGCGCCGCGATCTGAAGTTTTTATCAGTAAGTTTTATCATGAGTCATGGACAAGAGATGACTCATTTAATATGCTGCATGGGCAGACACACCAATCTCCACCCATCACCACAAGGGAGGGACACACCCACTCCCACCACACACCAATCACCTCCCATCACCACAAGGGAGGGACACACCCACTCCCACCACATACCAATCACCTCCCACCACCACAAGGAGGGACATGTCCCCTCCCACCACACACCAATCATCTTCCACCACCACAAGGAGGGACACGCCCCCTCCCAACACACACCAATCATCTCCCACCACTACAAGGGAGGGACACGCCCCCTCCCACCACACACCAATCACCTTCTACCACTACAAAGAGGGACACCACCACCACACACCAATCACCTCCCACCACCACAAGGGAGGGACACGCCCACTCCCACCACACACCAATCACATCCCACCACCACAAGGAGGGACACACCCACTCCCACCACACACCAATCACCTCCCACCACCACAAGGAGGGATACGTCCCCTCCCACCACACACCAATCACCTCCCACCACCACAAGGAGGGATATGTCCCCTCCCACCACACACCAATCACCTCCCACCACCACAAGGAGGGACACGCCCACCACACACCAATGACCTCCCACTACCACAAGGGAGGGACACGCCCACTCCCACCACACACCAATCACATCCCACCACCACAAGGGAGGGACAAGCCCTCTCCCACCACACACCAATGACCTCCCACTCTAACACTGTGAGCTAAGGAAAAGAGGGATTTTCATAATAAATATAGGTGACAGAGGCCTAAAAATTCCATGTACATGGTCAGGGTTAGGTACTGAGTAATACCGTATATACTTGAGTATAAGCCGACCCGAATATAAGCCGAGGCCCCTAATTTCACCCCCAAAACCCAGAAATAGTTATGGACTCGACTATAAGCCTAGGGTGGGAAATACATCATCCCCCCATGTCATCATCCAGACCCCCGTCATCATCACCCTGTCATCATCCAGACCCCCGTCATCATCACCCTGTCATCATCCAGACCCTCATCATCATCCCCCCCCCCTTCATCATCACCGCCTGTCAATCCCTTCATCAGTGGTCTGCAACCTGCGGACTTCCAGATGTTGCAAAACTACAACTCCCAGCATGCCCGGTCCGCGACAGGTCCGCAGGTTGAAGACCACTGCCGCCTTCATCATCATCCAGACCCCTCCCCCCTTTAGTTTTCTACTCACCTCCCCACAGCCCGGAACGACTAACCCTCCCCACCGGATGGTCCATGCAGCATAGTTGGCCCGGACCAGCTCACCCTTCCTTTCCACCGAGGGGAGGTGAGTAGAAAACTAAAGGGGGGAGTCTAGATGATGACGAAGGCCGCAGTGGTCTTCAAGCTGCGGAACTCCAGAGGTTTCAAAACTACAATTCCCAGCATGCCCGGACAGCCGATGACTGTCCGGGCATGCTGGGAGTTGTAGTTTTGCAACATCTGGAGGTCCGCAGGTTGAAGACTACTGAGAAGGGATTGACAGGCAGAGAGTTCACTCGAGTATAAGCCAAAGGGGTGGTGGGGGGGGGACGTTTTCAGCACAAAAAATCGTGCTGAAAAACTCGGCTTATACTCGAGTATATATGGAACACACACACACACACACACACACACACACACACACACACACACACACATATATATATATATATATATATATATATATATGTATATAATCCAAATGATTGCCTACATTGATCTATATATATCTATATATATATATCTATATCTATATCTATATCTATATATATATATAGGCAGGAAAAAGGGTAAGCGGGGTGACCCTGAATCACATGCAGGATGCAGCCTATCAGCAGCCAGCCACCCCTGTGATGTCACAGCCCTATATAATCGGCAGCCATATTCCGGCTAGTCACTTCATCCTTTCACTGCAGAGAGATACGCCTGTCAGCGCTGTGTGTTTGACAGAAAAGCTTTTTCAAGCAAAATTTCCCCTCCTAGTCACATCAGCGTTCGGGTGGACAGAGAGCAGTGTGTTTTTCACAGTAAATAATTTTTACTGCAGCGATTAACCTCCCAGTCACTTTCTACAGCATTGTATTACAGAGAGGGGCAGAGAGCTGTGTGTTTCCTCATACATTTCCTTCTGTTAGAAACCTTAACAGAGGAGAGAGGAATACGTTTTTAGTGCAATTCTGTGTCTTTGTTCCATAACAAATGGTCTGCTGGTTATACTAGTCTGTATAATACACACCCAGCAGTCCATTCCTAATAGTCTTACAGAGAGTGCAATTTTGGGTTTAGTACACAGCGACTGTGTGCTGCAGTACTGATGTGTAGTGCTGGTTGTTACGCCGAGCGCTCCGGGTCCCCGCTCCTCCCCGGAGCGCTCGCAACATCCTCGCTACGGCAGCGCCCCGGTCAGATCCACTGACCGGGTGCGCTGCGATACCGCCTCCAGCCGGGATGCGATTCGCGACGTTTTCAGCACAAAAAATCGTGCTGAAAAACTTGGCTTATACTCGAGTATATATGGAACACACACACACACACACACACACACACACACACATATATATATATATATATATATATATATATATGTATATAATCCAAATGATTGCCTACATTGATCTATATATATATATATATATATATATATATATATATATATATATATATAATTTATTTATTTATTTTTTTCTGGATCTTCTTGTATCAGAATTTTTTTTATTACAATCAATCACTATTTCCTATTACGCACAATGCAGCACTTATCGCAGCTTTTTTAGACTGCAAGCTATTTGCATGGCCTAAATGATGTAAGAACATTCTATTGTCCCTGATATTTCCGCTGCAAAAAAAAAAAAAACTATATGGAAATAATCAACATATTAACAATATTTGCTAATTACATTCCAGCAGAATAGCAGCCAGCATTACTGTGCATTCTATTCTTCATAATGGGATCTGAGCAGTGGGATCAGCAGCATTGTCAAAATAAGAGATAGGGGAGCATATATAGCCAGGGATAGAGGCATTAACTAAAGAGGAAGTTCTACCTTTTTCCAGGCTAGGGAGGTGGAGTTGGGCAACTCCTATATCTGTTGGACAGAAAATGCAATACACAGTTTTGCAAAACTTTAACTCTATACACTGCAGGAAACTGCAGCTTTACCACAGAAATACAAGAATATACACGAATATGTATATGCAAAGTAGAAACAGAGATATTAGGTTTAAGGGTGTCATCAAGAGGACAGGAATAGAGATGAGGGAATCAAATCTGAAGAATCCAAATTAGTTACGAATTTCATGAAAAATTTAGTGCGGTCCAGGCTCCAGGGCATCTAAAATGGCGGATCCACATGTGAGGACATGGGGCAAGGAATCCTGGGAAGGCAGGAAAAAGGGTAAGCGGGGTGACCCTGAATCACATGCAGGATGCAGCCTATCAGCAGCCAGCCACCCCTGTGATGTCACAGCCCTATATAATCGGCAGCCATATTCCGGCTAGTCACTTCATCCTTTCACTGCAGAGAGATACGCCTGTCAGCGCTGTGTGTTTGACAGAAAAGCTTTTTCAAGCAAAATTTCCCCTCCTAGTCACATCAGCGTTCGGGTGGACAGAGAGCAGTGTGTTTTTCACAGTAAATAATTTTTACTGCAGCGATTAACCTCCCAGTCACTTTCTACAGCATTGTATTACAGAGAGGGGCAGAGAGCTGTGTGTTTCCTCATACATTTCCTTCTGTTAGAAACCTTAACAGAGGAGAGAGGAATACGTTTTTAGTGCAATTCTGTGTCTTTGTTCCATAACAAATGGTCTGCTGGTTATACTAGTCTGTGGATGTGGATGAAATGGTCTGCTGGTTATTGCCCGCTGTGGATGAAATATCTCGTGATCTTTCCACCATATGGAAAGAGACCCAAAATTCTCTCTTACAGGCTTCATCACGCATGAAGAAGTTTGCTGATAAGAAAAGAAGAGCTCCCCCCATTTTTTCTCCCGGAGACAAGGTATGGCTCTCCGCTAAATATGTCCGCTTCCGTGTTCCCAGCTACAAATTGGGACCACGCTATCTTGGTCCTTTCAAAATCTTGTGCCAAATTAATCCTGTCTCTTACAAACTTCTTCTTCCTCCTTCTCTTCGTATTCCTAATGCCTTTCATGTCTCTCTTCTTAAACCACTCACCATCAACCATTTCTCTCCCAAACTTATTTCTCCTACTCCTGTCTCCGGTTCTTCAGACATCTTCACCGTAAAGGAGATACTGGCCTCCAAAAAGGTCAGAGGAAAAACTTTTTTTTTAGTGGACTGGGACGGCTGTGGTCCTGAAGAGAGATCCTGGGAACCTGAGGACAATATCCTAGATAAAAGTCTGGTCCTCAGGTTCTCAGGCTCTAAGAAGAGGAGGAGACCCAAGGGGGGGGGTACTGTTACGCCGAGCGCTCCGGGTCCCCGCTCCTCCCCGGAGCGCTCGCAACATCCTCGCTACGGCAGCGCCCCGGTCAGATCCACTGACCGGGTGCGCTGCGATACCGCCTCCAGCCGGGATGCGATTCGCGATGCGGGTGGCGCCCGCTCGCGATGTGCACCCCGGCTTCCGTACCTGACTCGCTCTCCCTCGGTCCTGTCCCCGGCGCGCGTGGCCCCGCTCCCTAGGGCGCGCGCGCGCGCGCCGGGTCTCTGCGATTTAAAGGGCCACTGCGCCACTGATTGGCGCAGTGGTTCCAATTAGTGTCTTCACCTGTGCACTCCCTATGTATACCTCACTTCCCCTGCACTCCCTCGCCGGATCTTGTTGCCCTTGTGCCTAGTGAAAGCGTTCCCTTGTGTGTTCCTAGCCTGTGTTCCAGACCTCCTGCCGTTGCCCCTGACTACGATCCTTGCTGCCTGCCCCGACCTTCTGCTACGTCCGACCTTGCTTTTGTCTACTCCCTTGTACCGCGCCTATCTTCAGCCGTCAGAGAGGTTGAGCCGTTGCTAGTGGATACGACCTGGTTACTACCGCCGCAGCAAGACCATCCCGCTTTGCGGCGGGCTCTGGTGAACACCAGTAGTAACTTAGAACCGGTCCACTAGCACGGTCCACGCCAATCCCTCTCTGGCACAGAGGATCCACCTCCTGCCAGCCGGCATCGTGACACTGGTGTTCTGCAAAAATACGTTTTATAATCGTACTGTAGCGCAATTTTCTGCACTCATGAGTGCATACCACATACCTTCATCTAAGTAGTGCACTATTTTGTACCTGTTAATATGTTAAGGGCCTAGATACTGTGAAAGGCCAGGCAGAAGTAATCACCGGCTGGTGTTTTACTCAAATAATTTTTAAGCGTACTGTAGCACATTTTTCTGCCCTCATAAGCTCATACCACATACCTACATCTAAGTAGTGCACTATTTTGTACCTGTTAATCTGTCAAGGGCCTAGATACTGTGAAAGTCCAGGCAAAAGTAATCACCGGCTGGTGTTTTACTCCAATACTTTTTTAAGCGTACTATACTGTACCTAATGTGGGGTAACTATACTGCACCTAATGTGGGGGAACTATACTGCACCTAATGTGGAGAACTATACTGTACATAATGTGGGGGAACTGTACTGCAACTTATGTGGGGGAACTATACTGCACCTAATGTGGGGGGAACTATACTTCAACTTATGTGGGGGAACTATACTGAACCTAATGTGGGGAACTATACTGCACCTAATGTGGGGGAACTGTACTGCATCTAACGTGGGGGAACTATACTGCACCTAACGTGGGGGAACGGTACTGCACCTAATGTGGGGGGAACTGTACTGCACCTAACATGGGGGAACTGTACTGCACCTAATGTGGGGGAACTGTACTGCACCTAATGTGGGGGAACTATACTGCCAACCCTAATGTGGGGGAACTATACTGCCAACCCTAATGTGGTAGAACTATACTGCCAACCCTAATGTGGGGGAACTACAACCTAATGTGGGGGGATCTATACTGCCAACCTAATGTGGGGGGGAACTATGCTCTGTCATTGCTCCGCCACATGGTCTCCTCATGCTAATGCTACCACCTCCAGACTCTCTCATTGTACTGCCATGGATATTGCAAAACATAACTAAGGTGCTGGTCCCCAGTTACAGAAATTCTTCTGAATTGGACCACAAGTAAGTATTGAGGATATGCATTAGCTAAAACTTAACTTTTCTTAGGATAAAATCTATGGACCCAACATTTTTTTGAAATCAAACAAAAGGAAAAGTGTGCAAAAAACACCATGTGCCACCAACACCACCAAGTATTGGTGTGATGCAAAGACCTCTAAAAGGTGGAAGGGAACAACGTATGTTCCATTTTAACAGGTGGGGGTAAAAACTTCCCCTGTAAGGCCCTACTCTCACATTATTTATTCCCTTCTTGGCAAGTGTTACTCGCCTTAAAAAGGGGTGGCTCCACACAGGAAACTCTTCCTGTTTCCAATTAAAAACCATGGGAAATAGCAGTGTTTTTAGGTGGTAATAGGGAGAGGTTCCTGTGTGGGGCTGCCCTTTTGAGGACGAGTAACACTGGCCAATAAGGGTGCGAGAGTAGGGCCTTACAGGGGAAGTTTTTACCCCATTTTTTACAATGGGTCCATATATTTTGGGTCCATATATTTTGGGTCCAAATATTTTATCCTAAGAAAAGTTAAGTTTTAGCTAGTGTATATCCTCAATACTTACTTGTGCACACCAACACTTTGACAAAAAAGACTGTTTTCTTCTGCCTACCTGCCTCAGCTACTATTCCAATCCTGCCACCCGCTTGATGTTACACATCTGATGCCAAGTTCTCTTCTTTCACTCACCTTGAAACCCACCTGTCACGGGGTACTAGTATTAACACCCACCACCCCACTGGCCGTGAAAAATGTGTAGAGACTGATCTTTGTTAAGTGGAATCAGGCATGGATCAGCCAGGATTTCCACCCACCAATGCCTGATGCATTAGAGTAGATTGACCATGGTGCCACACCAACACTTCACAAATATGGATAGTGCCCAACAGATTTAAAGCGCTGCTCCCTAGTTACAAACATTCCTCTGCATCAGACCTTTTTTCACCGACCTTTGTCATCGGGTACTGGTATTGCCACCCACCGCTCCACTCTGTCACAGGGTCACTTTCAGGACTCCTGATGCTGCTGCTGCCACCTCCAGGCTGTCTCATTCAGCCACTATATGGTCTCCTCATCTGCCACCAACTCCAGGCTGTGTTATTCAGCCACTATATGGTCTCCTCATGCTTCCGCCACCTCCAGACTGTGTCATTCAGCCACTATATGGTTTACTGATGCTGCTGGGCCTGGGACAATACCTAAAAATTTTTATGGTAGCACTATCTACCATAAATCTTCAATTAAAATTTGAAAATTCATCTTTTAATCTTAGGGATTGTGAAGCCCTATTGTCTCCTTATGCTGCCGCCAGCTCCAGGCTGTGCCATTCAGACACCATAGGGTTTACTGATGCTGCTGGGCCTGGGACATGACCTAAAAAATGTTATGGTACCTCTAGCTACCATAAATCTTCAATTTAAATTTGAAAATCTTTTAATCTTAGGGATTGTAAAGCCCTATTGTCTTCTCATGCTGCCGCCAGCTCCAGGTTGTGTTGTTCTGCCACTATATGGTCTTTTCATGCTTCTGCCACATGCAGGCTGTGTCATTCAGCCACTTTCTGCTGCCACCAACTCCAGGCAGGCTTTGTCATTCAGCCGCTATATGGTCTCCTCATGCTGCCACTACCTCCAGGCTGTGTCATTCAGCCACTATATGGTCTCCTCATGCTGCTGGGGCATTACCTAAAATTTTTTATGGTAGCACTAGCTACTGTAAATCTTCAATTTAAACTTTAAAATGTATCTTTTAATCTTAGGGATGGTGAGGCCCTATGGTCTCCTCATGCTGTCGCCAACCCCAGGCTTTGTCATTCAGCCACTATATGGTCTCCTCATGCTGACAACACCTCTGCGCTGTGTCATTCAGCCACTGTATGGTCTCCTCATGCTGCCGCCAACTCCAGACTGTGTCATTCAGCCACTATATGGTCTCCTCATACTGATAATTATGAGCCATTTATTATTACCACTATTATTACTACTACTATTGCTATTACTGTTCACCAAAAATATTGCAGTTTTTACATTGGCCACATGAAAACTCATTGGCTGACATTTTTGTTTTATTCAGCTCACTTGTACCAGCTTTAATGTATAGACTGGGAGAGATTGAGCAGAGTCATCTCATTATAAGAATCCAGGGGAGATACTGACAGCTCTTTTCCACCTCTGGAGGGAGGCCTAGATAGGGCAGGACAGTGACACTATGTATGCAGTCTCACTTCCTGGAGACTATATAAGTCTATGGAGCCTTTGACTGCAGCTGCTATAAAACACATTCATCCCGCTATGTCTTCAGATATATACAGGAACATTATAAAATAATAAAAACATGATTCCTCTTTTAAAGTCTACATTATGATAGTAAATCAAATCCATGATGCATATTTCCCCTTCAAATTATGTTTATATGGCTAGGACAATAATTGCACCACTCCTTGACCTAAATTAACCCCTTCCTATAATAAAACACCTGATATTGTATCTGTTGTTGCATAATAGCAGATAATCCCTGTAATAAAGCTCTACTGTTACTTCTTGCTTACTTTTCCCTGCACACTTGACACAATGTAAAGAGGAGAGGTAGAAGCAATGCCAGAGGCGTTCATAGTGATGAATGAGGACAGCGGCACCTCTCCATAACACGTGACTGCCTGGTCTGGGGACGAGAATGCCTCATTATTGCTGTATTGTTATATGGGGTTATGTTCATGTTGCTGTATAATTCAGCTGATGACATCTAAATGCCACTATGAATCGAGGTCTGATACTATCTCAATGTTATTTATTAGGACTTTCTCATTATCAGACTAATATAATCAATCATAAGGACGGCGAGATGACATTATTGTTTACTGAATCAATTGCATTGTTTGTCAAGCTATTAAATAATAGGAGGATAAAATAGAATAGAGTCTTTCAGGTCTTCTACCTAGAGCTTGAGGATATTACTCTTTCTATAATTTGATTAAGTATTTTAAGGTTAAAAGGTATTTATGTGCAGTCAAGAAAGCCTGTGAGTCCTGCTTCTCCCATCTACCCATAGAGAAACCCTGTGAGTTCAGCTTCCCTCGCCTACTCATGGAGAAAGCCTGTGAGTCTTGCTACTTCCCCCACTTATAGAGAAAGCATGTGAGTCCTGCTTCTCCCACCCACTCATAGAGAAAGCCTGTGAGTCCTGCTTCTCCCACCCATTCATAGAGAAAGCCTGTGAGCCCTGCTTCCCTAATCCACTTAGAGAAAGCCTGTGAGTCCTGCTTCCCCCACCCACTCATAGAGAAAGCCTGTGAGTCCTGCTTCCCCCACCCACTCATGTAGAAAGCCTGTGAGTCCTGCTTCCCCCTCCCACTCATGGTGAAAGCCTGTGAGTCCTCCGTTCCCTCCCACTCATAGGAAAACCCTGTGAGTCTGAGCCTGTGAGGCCTGCTTCTCTCATTCACTAATGTAGAAAGCCTGTGAGTCCTGCTTCGCCTGCCCTTTCATGGAGAAACACTGTGCGTATGGGCCTGTGAGTCCTGCTTCTCTTATTCACTAATGTAGAGAGCATGTGAGTCCTGCTTCCCCATCCACTCATAGACAAAGCCTGTGAGTCCTGCTTTCCCTCCCATTCATAGAGAAACACTGTGGGTCTGAGCCTGTGAGTCCTGCTTCTCTTATTCACTAATGTAGAGAGCCTGTGAGCCCTGCTTCTCCCATCTACCCATAGAGAAACCCTGTGAGTTCAACTTCCCTCGCCTACTCATGGAGAAAGCCTGTGAGTCTTGCTACTTCCCCCACTTATAGAGAAAGCCTGTGAGTCCTTCTTCTCCCACCCACTCATAGAGAAAGCCTGTGAGTCCTGCTTCTCCCACCCACTCATAGAGAAAGCCTGTGAGCCCTGCTTCCCTAATCCACTTAGAGAAAGCCTGTGAGTCCTGCTTCCCCTTCCCACTCATGGTGAAAGCCTGTGAGTCCTCTGTTCCCTCCCACTCATAGGAAAACCCTGTGAGTCTGAGCCTGTGAGTCCTGCTTCTCTCATTCACTAATGTAGAAAGCCTGTGAATCCTGCTTCGCCTGCCCTTTCATGGAGAAACACTGTGTGTATGGGCCTGTGAGTCCTGCTTCTCTTATTCACTAATGTAGAGAGCCTGTGAGTCCTGCTTCCCCATCCACTCATAGACAAAGCCTGTGAGTCCTGCTTTCCCTCCCATTCATAGAGAAACACTGTGGGTCTGAGCCTGTGAGTCCTGCTTCTCTTATTCACTAATGTAGAGAGCCTGTGAGCCCTGCTTCCCCTCCCCTTTCATAAAGCCTGTGAGTCCTGCTTCCCTTGCCCTTTCATAGAGAAAGCTTGGGAGTCCTGGTTCCCCTACCCACTCATAGACAAAGCCTGTGAGTCCTGCTTTTATAGATTAAAAGATTGTGCAAGCAGATCCCTCAGTTCCCTTGTCTGCATATCTAGTGTGATATTCTGTAATGTCTGGTTGCTTGTTTAGGTATCCCCAAAATTGCTGCTGAATATGTTGTTATAGAAATACAATTTTAGCATTATTTACTTATTGTGTTTAGCCCCCCCCCTCCCCCATACCACTTTAGGCATGTCCACCAGTCTCGTCTCCTGCGCACATTAGAGGCAGTAGCTGGTGCTAATCCTTCTGATAAGAGAAGTGTACATTGTGTACACCGCTGCCCCCTCTTCAGTATGCGACGCGCCCTGTGTATCCGTCTCTTGTATAATCACATTTTGCTTTGTGATTACGTCTGTTTGTTTTTTCACTTATGCCTGATTAATGTCGCCCGCTGCGGAGGACGTGTCCTGCTATTACTGTACCTCGCAGGTAAGAATAACACCTGGATTAATTCTCAGGATGCCAAAATGTTAAGGTCAACATTGACACATGACGACAGCCGCACATCCATCCCATTCATTTCCTTATTGCAAAACTAATCTGTGGGACCCGATGGTGCAGGTTTATTGCCGAGATTTCTGCAGATGATATATTGTTCCAATAATGGCAGTAAAACATATATAATATAATAGAAAAGAATTATGAATTAAAGACAGTAATAATGTATATTCTTCAATTACATTAAATGGGCACTCTCATTAAAACCAATTTTTGCTATTGCACTCCTTATGGTAAATAAAAAATCTTTCTAATGTACTTTGTTAAGAAAAAAAAAAAAAAAGAGGTTATCTATGTTTTATTTGTGTTTAAAAAGCTGCCACTAGGTGTCTCCCTGCTTGTCCAGAGCACATTCCCCCATCTCTTGCACAGACCCTGGACTTCCTGGAAGTCCAAAATCAGGAAATGCAGTCTGGAGTGCTGAGGGGGATGTGTGCAGCCTTAGCCAATCATAGCTCATCTCACACTGAACTGCTCTGGGTTGTGTGCAGCAGAGTGAGGGAGGAAGTTCTCCCCTGTATGGCTTCAGATGATGTCACGCCTACTGGGGAACGCCCCTTTCCAGTCTGTGAATGTTACTGAGACTGAGCAGAAAATACAGAGTGATATCAAGGTAGAAAACTAACAAATAATAAAAATAAAGGCAGGGGGTGGTTTATCATGATGGGGGCAGTGAACTGGGAGGATTATAAAATTTAACAAGATCATGACAGGTACTCTTTAACAATGAATGAAAGTAACCCCTTACATCCTGCAAAGTGCAGTAAAGAAACTGCGCTGTGGTTGTGCTCTGGGGATGACAGCTAGGGACACATGCACATGGCAGAAGTCTATGAACAGAGCTTGTATGGCAGTGCATTGAGTCTGGAGAGTGGTGCACAAAGCCGTACCGCAAAGCACAGACCTGTATGATAAAGCGTGATCCTATATAGCAGTATGCTGAATCTGTACAGCAATGAATGGTAGACATGTGCACAATTCTAATTTTCATTTCTTTTCTTTATGTTTTGTTTCATTAAAGGGGTACTCCGGTGGAATTTTTTTTTTTAAATCAACTGGAGCCATAAAGTTAAACAGATTTGTAACTTACTTCTATAAAAAAAAAAATCTCAATCCTTCCAGTATTTATCAGCTGCTGTATGCTCCAGAGGAAGTTGAGTTGTTCTTTTCTGTCTGACCACAGTGCTCTCTGCTGACACCTCAGTCCATGTCCGGAACTGTCCAGAGCAGGAGAGGTTTGCTATGGGGATTTGCTTCTATTCTGGGCAGTTCCTGACATGGACAGAGGTGTCAGTAGAGAGTGTAAGAGGTGTCAGTATTGGGATTATTGTTTTTCATTTAAAAACGTATTTCATTGCTTGAATTTTTTTTTTCCGTTATTCAGCTTCAGCAGCTGATAAGTACTGGTAGGATTAAGATTTCTCTGTCACTGAACAAACACAATTGGCTAACAGGCAATTGCGTAAACTGGATCCTATCATAGCCTAATTACACCAAAAAAAGAAGATACCAGTATACTGATTTGGATACAAAAATAGTGAATAAACTTTATTCAAGTGCATTATAAAATCATACATAAAATACAAGGTACTATACAGATGAAAGCTACAGAAAGAGGTAGTGATACTGAATCCACAATGGTAGACAGTACGGACGGCAGGGATACAGTCCACAGATGTCAAATTGCAACATGCCCATAAATAGTAGAAATAAATAATAAAACATACATATAATGAGTGTATAAGGCTGGTATATGTCCTCAAAGGGGCTATGAGTAAAGTGCAAGTAACTAATTGTATAGCACCTAGCCCTGTTCAGAGGTCAGTCAGCAGCATTATATAACAACAAAGAGGAGAGCATGAAAGACAGCATAAAGTAACAAATACCTGCCATACACCAATAGGGGAGATCACTACCTGTACCCCAACGCGCGTTACGCGTATGGGCTTCGTCAGGGGGCGTGTGCTAAAGAGCGTCCCTATTTATAGTGGTCCTCCAAACATAATTGGTTAGGGTAAGGTTGAGGGGCAGCTATTACAGCCAATGGTGATGGGTGTATTACAAAATCACCTACTTGTAGATGCGCATCAGTGCCGACAGCCTAAGTGATAGGACAGATACCGCATGTGGCGCTGGTGCCCGCTGTCTCGGCGGGTGACGTCACTTCCTCCAGCGCCACATCCGGTCTGGCTCCCGATCACCTGACCCACACGTCATCGAGCCGAGATCACATGACCGATGCACCACAGCGTCCCATGGCGCATCATACCCATGAGATCCCACTACAGCTCGACGACAAATGAGTCAGCCGATCACGTGATGTGCACAACTCACGTGATCGTTGTCGGCGCCAGCCATACTACCAGGGAAGAGATCACTATAATGTCGATAGCTAATACGGTCACATGATAGTAGTCACATGACTAATGTAGCCAAACGATGTAAATAAAAAAATAGTGATAACAAGTAAATAGGTAGTAAATTAATAGTAATAAGAAAAAGGAAAGAGAAAGCATCACCAGTAAGTGAAAAAATCGGTGGAAGGTGCTCAAGGTGCAAAAAACAAACGTGATAATAGTGCAAAATCAATGAAAGTATATACTTACCAAATAGGATAATAGTAGTAAATATAATATTAGTCCCGTGAAAAATAAATAAATAAAAACACAGCTCATAGAAACATATATAAACCCACAAATACAAACCATCAAAGTGATTAGAATAAAGATCAATATACATCATTACTGTGGAAAGATTATATATAAACAGTATGTAAAATAAAATAAGAATATATTTATATGTATATATATATATATATATATATATATATGTATGGCCCCTGTGAGGGTATATATAAGACAGTTGATAATGTGCAGTAATGAACTATGCAAAAATTCATATTATAGTGCGTCAAAAGAAACATCATATATTTTAAAATTAAAAATAAAAACCATGATATGAGTGCATCTAAATCGATAAAGTGAAACGACTACCAAATCAGAATAATCCGTAAAAGAAATTCAATAATTATATCAATGTGTACAATCATGTGATAGTAAAATCACTATATAATTAATATAAATAAATAGAGTGACCAATTTTAAGTTAATAATAATCATGATCTATTAATACATTATAAATCTCCCAGGTGTATGGCAGGAATTAAAAGTTGCTTATTCATTCAAGTCTCAGTCACTGGTGAGCAACAAGAGGTAACGGTATGGCCATCCACACAGAAGTATTCAGCCCCTCAGACCACAAGACAAAACATCCTAAAGGTAAAGAGAATAGAAAAGAAAGGAAGGGAAAAAGAGATGAATAAGATTAAAATAATATTAAAATCAAAAGACAATAAAAAACTCCAATCAAGGAGTAGACTAGACACAAAACGAAACGGAGTCAACTTATAAATATACCTAGCTACAGAAATGGCGCAAAGCTAGCATGATCATTAAGGCCATCGGGGCGCAAAGTTTTCAACTTATATATCCATCTAGTCTCCATGCGGGCAAGCTGTATTTTCCAATCACCACCTCTAGTACCAATAAAGATACGATCAATCCCTCTTACCGAGAATCCGTGTGGGTCACTATCATGATATTGTTTAAAATGCCGTGGAATTGTTGTTAGTTTTGTGGTATCCATTTCTTCTTTGGCTGCCAAAATCCCAAGTACGTGTTCTCGTGTACGTCTTCGAAGCTCTCTAGTCGTCATCCCGATGTATATGAGGCCACAGGGGCATGTTGCATGATATATCACCCCTATGGTATCGCATGAAATCCTGTGGGTAATGGTAAAAATGCGTGAGCCATTTGAATTAGGAAATACAGTATCAGTGCAAATATTGACACAGGCCTTGCATTTTCCACAGGAGGCACATCCCCATCTGGGTTTAGGTCTCTCAAAAGCAGGTTTCTGAACTATGGCTCGGTGATGACTTTGGACCAACATGTCCCGTAAGTTCGGTGACCGTCGGAAGGTGATTGATGGTCTTGGAGGTAAGTATAGCTTGAGAATTGGATCTACCAGGAGAACCTCCCAGTATTTAGATAGAATATTCCGAAACTCAGGGACTTGTGCATGGTACCTAGAAATAAGTCTCACCTGGTTATCCCGTTTCTCGCGAGGCTTCGGTTGCAAAAGGGCATCTCTCTTGGTGTGTTTCGCTCTCAAATATGCTCTCCTGAGCCATTGTTCCTTATAGCCTCGTTCTCTGAATCTGTTAAACAGATCAAGGGCACATTTCTCAAAATCAGCTTCAGTGGAACATACTCTTCTCAACCTCAGGAATTGACCAATAGGTATACCTTTAATTAGGCTCGGTGGATGTGCTGATTGTGCATGCAGCAGAGAATTGGTTGCGGTTGGTTTTCGAAACAGATTGGATTGGACATATCCCTGGTCGTCCACACTGAAAGAGACATCAAGGAAATCCATATTACTACGGCCTGCCTTGTGAGTCAGTTTTATGTTAAGACTATTATTATTCAAGATCTGGATGAAAGTTTCCAATTCTGCCACACTTCCTTTCCAGATAAAAATTATATCATCGATATAACGTGCCCACAATTGTACTCGATCGATGAATTCAGGGGATTCGGTGAGGAAAATAGACCGCTCCCAAAATCCCAAAAAGAGATTGGCATAAGCTGGGGCGCAAGCCGCGCCCATAGCGGTCCCCCGCAATTGAAGATAGAAAACTTCTTTAAAAATAAAGAAGTTATGTGTCAGGGTAAAACTAAGAAGATCTGTGATGAACCTACTCAGATTATCATCCACTTCAGACATCATCAAGAAAGCTTGAACTGCTCTTAGACCATCAACGTGATAAATAGAAGTATAGAGTGACTCTACATCGCATGTTACAATAAGCATATCGCTGTCCATATGGATGTGTTCCATTCGCCTCAAAACATCCGTCGTATCCCTGAGATAGGACGGTAATGTTTCAACAATTTTTCTTAATACATGGTCTATTAATTTGCAGATTCTATCACAAAAATTGTTACATCCTGACACGATGGGCCTACCTGGTGGTGTAGTGGCATGCTTATGAATCTTTGGCAGTAAATAGAAGGTGGCAATCATCGGGTTGTCAATCCACAGAGAATCATATTGTTTAGAGGTGATGATGTCCTCATCTTTCGCTTGATTCAAAATTTGCCGTAACTCAGCCTGAAATTTGGAAAGAGGGTTATATGTCAGTCGTTTATAGCATGATGTGTCTTTCAGTTGTTTGAACACTTCTTTTTCATATAGTTTGACAGGCCACAGTACAATGTTACCCCCCTTGTCGGAGGGTTTGATTGTAATATCCTTCATATCTTTTAACTCTTGAATGGCCTGTCTTTCATCATGAGAACAATTATTGAAAGGAGCTATAAATGATAGCTTTTCAATGTCCTTTGAAACCAATTGTACAAAAGTATCTACATTAGGGTAAGTAGCCAACAGAGGGAACTTACTTGATCTAGGATACAGTTGTGTGGGGAACCAGTCATCATTCTGTATTTCATTTTCACCCGATAAGTCCTCAAGAGCTTGAAGTGCAAGTAATTCGTCACGCGTGTCGCAAATAGAGGCAGAGGGGGAGTTATGGAACATCTTTTTAAAAATCAGTTTTCGTGCAAAGAGCTGTACGTCTTTAAGAGCCTCAAACCTATCAACGCTGGTAGTAGGGGAAAAGGATAAACCATGATTTAGGACCACCATTTGAGCCTCCGACAACACACGATCAGATAAATTTATTACCTTCATGGAATGTCGCTGATTATCATGATGAGTATTTCGTTCGTATCGTCTGCGAGAGGATGACCCAGAGGAGGTGTTCTTTTTGCTTCTGTGTGGTTGGACCCGTGATGATGTGGATGCAATAGATGAAATGTCTGAGACTGTATCCCGAGAGGCCCGTGAAGAGACAGATTCACTCCTGGTTCTAGTATGAAATTTCCACTTATACACCTTTTGGTTCTGGTAATCATTCACATCTCGTTGGAACTTACTCGACTTTTGGGATTGGATCTGTTTTTCCCAGAGCACAAAGGATTCCTCCATTTCTTTCAGGAATGTATCATATTCCTGCGATGATGTTATCTCCTGTATCTGCTTCATGGCTAAATCAATTTCACCCGACAGAGCATCCAAGGTCCTTGTGTTAAGATCAACAATCAGCTGGATAAAAGTCATTGCACTCTTATGACATACCTCCTCCCAAGCTTTCGAGAAGACCTCATCCTCTTTACCATACGCGGGGAAGGTTTGGATATGCAGCCCACGGGGAATAAGACCCCTGGATTTATACTGCTCAAGCGAAGTCCTATTCCACCATATCTTTGTGCGCCGATGTATTAAATTACGTAAGGAATTCTTTAAAACACGAGTGGACTCCGAATCAGATCCACCTGTAGCCATCATAGTACCAAAGAGATTCTCTGCCTGGGAGCGCCATGCGGTTTCCCTTGCCGTAAAATCCATATTGCTATGGAGATACTCTGTAATGAAAACAGGTAATATCACTGTCACTGAACAAACACAATTGGCTAACAGGCAATTGCATAAACTGGATCCTATCATAGCCTAATTACACCAAAAAAAGAAGATACCAGTATACTGATTTGGATACAAAAATAGTGAATAAACTTTATTCAAGTGCATTATAAAATCATACATAAAATACAAGGTACTATACAGATGAAAGCTACAGAAAGAGGTAGTGATACTGAATCCACAATGGTAGACAGTACGGACGGCAGGGATACAGTCCACAGATGTCAAATTGCAACATGCCCATAAATAGTAGAAATAAATAATAAAACATACATATAATGAGTGTATAAGGCTGGTATATGTCCTCAAAGGGGCTATGAGTAAAGTGCAAGTAACTAATTGTATAGCACCTAGCCCTGTTCAGAGGTCAGTCAGCAGCATTATATAACAACAAAGAGGAGAGCATGAAAGACAGCATAAAGTAACAAATACCTGCCATACACCAATAGGGGAGATCACTACCTGTACCCCAACGCGCGTTACGCGTATGGGCTTCGTCAGGGGGCGTGTCTAGTGCTAAAGAGCGTCCCTATTTATAGTGGTCCTCCAAACGCGCGTTGGGGTACAGGTAGTGATCTCCCCTATTGGTGTATGGCAGGTATTTGTTACTTTATGCTGTCTTTCATGCTCTCCTCTTTGTTGTTATATAATGCTGCTGACTGACCTCTGAACAGGGCTAGGTGCTATACAATTAGTTACTTGCACTTTACTCATAGCCCCTTTGAGGACATATACCAGCCTTATACACTCATTATATGTATGTTTTATTATTTATTTCTACTATTTATGGGCATGTTGCAATTTGACATCTGTGGACTGTATCCCTGTCGTCCGTACTGTCTACCATTGTGGATTCAGTATCACTACCTCTTTCTGTAGCTTTCATCTGTATAGTACCTTGTATTTTATGTATGATTTTATAATGCACTTGAATAAAGTTTATTCACTATTTTTGTATCCAAATCAGTATACTGGTATCTTCTTTTTTTGGTGTAATTAGGATTAAGATTTCTTAATAGAAGTAATTTACAAATCTGTTAAAATTTCTGGAGCCAGTTGATATGAAAACATTTTTTTTCACTGGAATACTCCTTTAATGTGGGGCTGCACAACCTCCATCTGCTGCCATACAGACTCCCTGAACTGCCACTGTATTCATCAGATGTACTGGGATATGTCAGGGATATATCTCCCTTAGCAGCAATGCTTCCATATACCTCCATACACATGGGTCCTCATTTACTAAGCTAAACCCACTAGTTTTTGTTTTGAGACATGTCTCAGACACTGTGCGACAGTGTGCACCAGGAAAATCCAACTAACCCGACAATGCATTGAGAAAAGCCGAAAAGGGGCGTGGTCTGCCACAAATGGGGTGTGACCGACCTGAAAAGGGGCGTGGTTTCACAACCTGGCCTATTTACCATCCTGTGAATAAATGGGTAGAAATTTCCACCTAGAAAAAGATGGTGAGAAAATTTTCCCGACTTGTAAATCTGTGATCCCTATAGTAAATAGAGAGGAATCCTACAAGTCTGAAACAACATTTCACACTAGTAAAAACCCAACATTCTTAGTAAATGAGGCCCATGGGATTTGTTGGAGCATGTCTCATCCTCAGTTGGATTTGTGTATTGCGTGGAACTAAAAAAATATATCGGAGGAAAGCAGAGAACCCATGCACATCTATGTCAGCCCCATTACAGCCCTCTACAAAATGGGAGCTACGATACAGTAGTGCCCGGGCCCTATACAGAGGAGCACAGAGCCTGTATGGCAGAACCTTGAGCCTGTACAGGTAAATACAACACAACTACTGCCTGTACGACAAAACATGGCATACTATAGTGCATTGAGTCTGTATGGCAGTGTATAAACTCCTATTCAATCTCCATTCACTTCCACTGGCTTCATCAGATGTACAGATATGGTCTACCTTAGAAGCAACGTTTCCTTATTTCTGGTATAGATCAGAGGTTGTCTTCTCCGAGAGGTGGCCTATTGGTGAGGCTGGAAAATGGTTTGTGGTTGTCCTATTGGCCGGTGTAGTGATCTAGGGAAACCTCTTAAAAACGCCTCCTCTTTGAGAAGACCACCGCCATCAAAACTCAATATCTTGTGATCCATTTTTAATGTCAATATCTTTTGTATATAGTGGCCTTTATTTAGGACCATTAGTCTCCACAACTTTGGTGGTCCTGTATGTAATGGTCTGAATGAGACGTTGCGATTCAGAGTGTAACGTCTGTATGTTGTATGTTGCTCTGGGTCCTGTTCAGACATTAGGTTTATGTCTGAACAGTTTTCTGTGTTAATTCTACCTGGATTGGGAAGAGTTAACCTTCCTGATTTCAGCACTGGGAGGATACATAAGGTCTCTTCAGGTGTTGCTCTGGGTTATTAGACCTGTACTCTGACCATGTTTGAATTATGTTCATTATGTTTGTTTAAGCACATGTATCCTGAATTTTAACCATGGTCATCTGTCCTGTTCGATATATAGTTTTTAGCTTGCATTGTTTGAGTACTTTGTCGGGTTTTAGTATTCTGGTATTGTTCATTCTGCAGGTGCTTTGTGTTTCCTGAGTCTGTATTCTCACTGTGCATTTTGCCAGTTCTGTTTTTACCTTGTTTGATCCTAGATCTCCTAGGATAGAATTCCTGAGCCTTGGGCTAATCCATCTATCTAGGAGGGAGTTAGTCTTATGTCTGTACCCGTGTTTGCTTGTATTTAGGATTTTTGCTTCCTCCTAGGCTAGTATCCTGTTCACACTGTGGTGTGTGCCTGCTGGCTAGGAGCCTATTTGGCTTTGGTATGGTTGTCCCTCCATGATTGGAGTGGGGTGTCTAGTGTGTTTCTTGTTACAGTGTGAACATTGCTCTTGATTTCCTAAACCTGTTTAGTGTTCTGACATTCAGTTAACCTGTTCATCCCCTGCATCTCCTGGTTTTGTCTGCAGTATATTTATCCTCATATCTAGTCTTTTTCATATTATCATATCTGCCGTTAATCTAGATCCTGGTTTCTGAACTGAATATTAGTATGCTATATCCTGCCTTGTTTGTATTTAGATATCTGTTTGCTGGTTATTGTATTCCTGTTGTGCTCCTGACTTGTTCCCCGACTTTGTACAGTTCCGTTTGTTTTGTTGACTTTGACTCCCATGCACTTTAGAGTAAGGAAGGGACCGGCGCCCAGTTGTTGATCCATCATTTAGAGTGGATGCCACCCCCCTTTTCATGACACAGAGGTTCTGGATAACCCCTGCTGTATATTGGGTATGGGGACCATGTATAAATGTAGCAGTCACCAATTGTATCAGGGTCATGCTATGCTGTTTCCGTGGTGCCATTCTATGCAAAGCCTGACACCTAAACAATAGGCAGCTTTCAGATCTGTAATCCTTCTTTACAATGACAACTCCCATAGTGGTTCCACTGGTAGTAACAGATGTAATGCCTCAAAGTTTCGCTTTAAAATAGGGGCAAAAATTTTAAAAGGAAAAATAATTTCCTACAAACAATTTTATTGATCAAGATTCTGCTTCATTTTATGGGTTTTGAGCCAATTGAACTAACAACGAGTAAGAAATTATATATATATTACTAGAAGAATTCAAGAGTTGAATTCAAAATTTTGAGTGAAATTGATACAGAATTTTGACTAAACCACAGCTTCAAAATATCAACTGGGAACTCACCAGCCATAACCAACGGCTGTATTCGATGCCAATGTAAAAGAGGCATTCCAGGAAATTTTTTTTATTTGACTATGTTACATGGGCTGTAAAGTTCGAGTAGTTCATAATATAGTGTCTGTACCTGTGTTTCATGGTGGTCTCGCAATTCTTCTGTGATTTTTGCCCCTATATTTATTTTTAGCAGCATACAAAATAAGTATTGTCTCAGGTTTTCCCAGGTTCCAGTGTGGCTGAGACGGGACAACACTAGTCAGGTGTGCAAAGGGAGCCTTCCTGTGCTCTATTGGGTGGAGCGATCGCTAAGTTGGAGAGAGATCATTCTGCAACAGCTGTAGGCACCTTGGTTAGAAAACACTGGCCTTTTGAATGGAATGCAACTCATCTGTGTTTTAATTGGGAGGGGTGGCTGATGTGTGGGAGGAAGGAAAGTGACCTCACAATTACAAACAAGGAACTATGGGATGTGTAGTTTGAACATCTCCATCAGGAAATACTCAGTTCACAAAAAGTTAGCCACAGCCTTATGAAAATTGTCTCCTGCACCCATAGAAAATATTACAGAATATCTATTATTTGTAAAACATTTTGAAAAGCCATAATGACATGTCATAAGTTTGCTTATTGGGGGCTGGGGTGCTAAGACCCCCACTGATTGCTAAAATGAAAGGGCAGAAACGCTCACCTTCTGAAATTCCTCGCCAACAACAACTGGGGGGGGGGGGGGGGGGGTTGCCTCACATTTTGAGAAGTCCTGAACTAAACCTTACCTTCCTGTACACATCAGCAGAAGCTGAGGGACATAATATATCAATGTTTGTTTCCTATTGAAAATAAACACCTGAATAGTTCCTGTTGTTGACTGTCATTGATGGCCATAACATTTTTTTACCTGTGAACTAATCCAGGTGTTATTCGTTTACCAAAGATTTTGTGGTAGATTTGCAGCCAATTTGTTAGCCTGAGTTTGTCATGGTGTTGACGAATACTGTCCATTACAGTAATAGTTCTTTCATTCAATGATTCAAAATATGTCTGTGCCCTCATCATTAATAGTGCTCCCCTAGAGGTCCCCAAAAGTAATTACTTATGTAATAGTACACACAAAAGTAATAATACTTCCCTAAAATTCCCTCACAGAGCCCCAATTAGTGATAGAACCATGCATGTTGCTCCCAATTGTAATAATGCTTCATAAGAATGCCCCTTTCATGATAGTGTACCATAGTTAGAATGCTTCCCCAGCGTGCCGCCATTTGTAATAGTGCTCCCCGCAGTGCCCTACTCCCAAATAAGAGAAATCCAAGGGGCTAAAATCAAAAAGAACTCACCTAAACCAAACTCCAAGTCGCTTTCAGAAGTGCTGACTGTTCAATGAAGAAATACAGTAGCCAGCACTCACCATCCAAGAATCTTTATTGCAGGATATGGTGCATCGACATATGTTCAACGGGCAGGATAGAGAGGATAGGGATCTCGGGACAGTACTGTTTCGCGCGCCTCTTGCGCTTCCACAAGCCGATACTGGATGGTGAGTGCTGGCTACTGTATTTCTTCATTGTTTGGCATTGTGCACCGCCACAACCTGGGGAGGTGCGTGAAGTTTGGCAACAAATCCGAGTGACCAGTGTGATTACTAGTAGTGGAGGTGCCGGTGTTACCTTTCCTTACCGAGCTTTCAGAAGTGCAGTGCAGATCACAGGACTCTTACAGCTTGTGGCCTAGTGCAGAAACATTTGATGATAACATTATGTCTTAGATCCCACCCCCCTCCACCTCTCATAGGCTGGTTTGGGGTAGGTAACCATAGACTTGTGTGCCCTGTCGTAATATTCAACTGTATCTACCTCCTAAGGATGATGGTGCTCGTCTGCAGATTTGGAATACTGGTGATAGTAATGCCACAGGAAACTTGTCCACATCTGCTTATTCTTACAAATTGTAATCTTTGTTGGGGCAGATCATCAATAAGGGCTAATGTAGGTTGTACAGAAATAGATCCTAGTGGCAAGTGAATGCTCCAAATGGAGTTGTCTTCTCCTGGACCTTCTGGGCCCATTATTGTGACAAAGCCTGTGTCCAATATAGGTAATCTTTTGTGTCAGTCCAACCCTGCTCCTTTACACCATTACAATCCTTGACTTTAGATGCTTGTTGATGGGTGGGAATGGTTGCCCGAAAAATCCTAAAATAGACTTCGTTTTAGAGATAAGCCATTTCAATTACCAATTCAACAAGAACAACCAATTCTTGAAGTAGGCTACTCCTTTTATACTTCGGGATGCTGTCACTTTATTAGGTATCATGAATGATTATCACATGTACATTCTTTATCGAACTTCTCTTCTATGAAATCAAATTGTTGTATTAGATAAAACCTAAGATTCAAATAAGACTGTAACGTCTGGCTCTGGCCGTACACGAAGAGTTAAAGGGGTACTCATCTGCTCAGCATTTGGAACAAACTGTTACGAACGCTGGAGCCGGCGCCGGGAGCTCGTGACATCATAGCCCCGCCCCCCTCATGATGTCACTCCCTGCCCTCTCAATGCAAGTCTATGGGAGGTGTCACCCCCATCCCATAGACTTGCATTGAGGGTGGGGTGTGACGGCACAAGGGGGCGGGGCTATGACATCACGAGCTCCCGACACCAGCTCCAGCGTTCAGAACAGTCTGAGCGGAGTACCCCTCTAAATTACTCTAGTTGGGCTGGAGCTGCTGGGAGCTCACCTGTGTTGTCTAGGTGTGGTTCTCAGCTCTGCTACCTATCAGGAAGGGGTATCCCTGATCATCTGCCTATATAAGCTAGGAGCAGTGATCAGTTCATTGCCTGTGAAAGGTTATAGCTTAGCTGACGCCTCCTGCTTATTGGATACCTGCTTGTTTATTGATCTTTGGCTTTTCTCTGCTCTACGTTTCTGTACTCCGCTATATCCTGGTATTGACCTAGGCTGGACTGTCATTGATTTGACTGTGTGTGTGTGTTAGTTTATCTCTGTTAGTTTTGTGTGCCTCCAGCTGTTTCCCGACTCCTACTATTTTTGTATTTAATTATTTTGACAACGCTGCCCTGGAACTTAGCAGGGAGGGTTTGTCATCGTGGTTGTTGATCCGTCACTTAGGGCGGATAGGCAATAGGTAGGAACAGTGGCTGTGGGAGAGTTAGGGCTTCACTGTTCCCTGCCTATACATTAAACAGCCTGCAAGGTGCGACATGTGATCCCTACAGTACCAGACTATGGAGCCTACGGAGACAACTACTGCCTGAACAGCAAAGCATAGCATACAATACATGGAGTCAATACAATAGTGCGTAGAGTCTGTATGGCAGTGTATAAACCCCTATAAGGATCAATGTACTTTCAATGGCTTAATCAGATGTACAGAGATTTTCTACCTTAGAAGCAATGTTTTCATATTTCTGGAATAGATCAGAGGTGGTCTTCTCCTAGAGGTAGCCTATTGGTGAGGCTGTAAAAATAATTTGTGGTTGTCCTATTGGCCTGTGTAGTGATGATATCTAAAGAAACCTCTCAAAAATGCCTCCTCGTTGAGAAGAACATCACTATTAAAACTACATTTTTTGTGATCCATATTTAATGTCCCTGTCTTTTGTATATAGTGGCGGTCTGGACGAGATGGAGAAAATAGAGAAAGTGAACAATACTTATCAGAGAAGATGTCACGTTGGAGTTACTGGACGTAGCAGTTTATTCTGCTGCCACTGTGTCTGATCTGTATTATATTTGTTTTTCTCCAGTCTGCAGTGTGGCGATGCTCTGCAGATGGCCTGCATGAAGTCTAATCACTCTATGAACACAGTATGCAGTATTACTCAGTCACAGTATGGAGATTTTACATAATAATAGTATGGCGCTGTCATCCACTCAATATATAGCTGTAATATTCAGTCACGGTAGGATGGTCTTGTAAAAAAATCATGGGCATAGTGATTAGGTTTGCCACCCGGCCGGTATTTTATTTTTAATTTATATTAAAAATACCGGAAATGCAATGTCCGGTATTTATCCAACCAATCTTCCAACTCCCGGAATGTTGCACCATATACTATACCAGTGTTTCCCAACCAGAGCGCTTTCAGCTGTTGCAAAACTACAACTCCCAGCATGGCCGGACAGCCGTTGGCTGTCCGGGCATGCTGGAAGTTGTAGTTTTGCAACAGCTGGAGGCAGCCCTGGTTGGGAAACACTGACCTATACTTTATACTACTATATAGTCCAACATGCTGGGAGTTGTAGTTTTCGTTTGGGGCAGCTGTTGAGCCACAGACTGTATCAGGGCATGCTGGGAGTTGTAGTTAGTAACTAACTGCAACTCCCAAAGTTAATAGAAAAAAACGATCAAGAAGTCACATCAAAACAAAAATGGTGATGTTAAAAACTACAGATCGGGGCACAAAAAATGACCCTCATATAGGTCCGTTTAAGGAGAAATAATAAAGTTATAGGGGTCAGAATAGGACAAAATTTCCCTGCATATGTGTATCCTGTGATGTCACGCATATATGTATATATATAATTAATTATGCAAATTAGCATGGCCGGTATTTTTTGCAAGAGAGGTGACAACCCTAATAGAGATATATAGTGGTATTGTCCAGTCAGATATGGTAAGGCTTCCCATTTTATACCTATTTTACTATTTGTGCTCAGGGCTACAACTTTGTATATACATTGGTAGGATCACCGAGGCAGACCTCTTAATGGCGGTTGACGAGTGCCATTGGCCGACACGGCATACATACCTTATGACTGATAACTGACCTTACCATAGCGGTTGAAGTGTACCATAAACCGTGACCGAAGGCAAACCTATAGAGGGCATACCTTATAGATAGTATAAGAATGTAAGGGAGGGTTGGGTGGGTTCCACAAAACCGTATGCCCCGCCCACAGGCACCAAAGGGAGTTATGTAGCACCACCTGCAGGTGCGGTGCGTTAAACTCCACGCCCCTCGCACAGACTCAGCCTTACAGACTTCCACGTGACAAACAGTTTCCCTTGGAAAGTTCTGGTTATTTGCCTTATATTGGATGCTACATAGGAGAAGATCATATGTACACTAGAGATGAGTGAACTTACAGTAAATTGGATTTGTCACGAACTTCTCGGCTCGGCAGTTGATGACTTATCCTGCATAAATTAGTTCAGCTTTCAGGTGCTCCCGTGGGCTGGAAAAGGTGGATACATTCCTAGGAAAGAGTCTCCTAGGACTGTATCCCCCTTTTCCAGCCCACGGGAGCACCTGAAAGCTGAACTAATTTATGCAGGAAAAGTCATCAACTGCCGAGCCGAGAAGTTTGTGACGAATCGAATTTACTGTAAGTTCGCTCATCTCTAGCAAGCGCGATTATATGTCACATAAAAGAAGGGAGGGATCACTGACTGGAATGCCGATATTTGCGAATATTTGCATATTCACGAAAATTTGCATATTCGCACATTGGCGAATATTGGCATATTCGCAAAAAAGCAAAAACTAAATAAAAACGAATATTTGGCATTATGAATATATATCAATCACTATATTCTAAATATTCGCGAAATCGCGAAGTGCCGATATTTGCGGTAAAAATTAGCATGTCGAATATTCACGCTCAACACTAATGTACATAAACCTGTGCAAGTAACCTGAAATCTGCTTTTATTAGGGGTTCTTAGGGGTGCTCCAACCATAAGATGCTTTGGGGGAGATTTATCAAAACCTGTGCAGAGGAAAAGTTGACCAGTTCCCATAGCAACCAATCAGATTGCTGCTTTCATTTTTTCAGAGGCCTTGTTCCTCATTAAGAAGCAATCTGATTGGTTGCTATGGGCAACTGGGCAATGTTCCCCCTGGACAGGTTTTGATAAATCTCCCCATTTGTATGTTCACACGTTTGTTTATAATGGCCTCTATCCTAAGGCACAGGGGAAGTCATTAAAGGGTTAATACTTCAGTTCACTATGGGCACCTGCAGCAACCATGGTAACTATAAGGACCACTGCTTATGTCATAAAGGAAGATCACACAAGGCCACGCTGCTTTGATCAGTGCCATCTTGGATGCGCCTTTAGACCTTGAGATTGACTATTTTACTCTACCTCCCCATTGGTGTAATTTGGAGGTTCTAGCAGGGGAAAAGGGTTCTCTACTTTAGACATACCCTTTAACCCTTTGTTTACCTACTTAAAGGAGAACTCCAGAATATAAAAATTGTCCCCCATACTGCCGGCAGTAAAAAAAACAAAGATGTATATATCTTCCTTCGCTCCTCCGGTAACCGGCTCTGGTCTCCGCCGCGATCCTCTTCCTGGTTGCCAGTGGTCGGCGAGTCATACTGCGCTCAGCCAATCACCGGCCACAGCGAAGTCCCAACTCGGCCGGCGATAGGCTAAGCGGCAGTGTGACGTTTTCGGCCCCCGCAGCAGGTGACGGTGTAGTGAAGAATTTTGTGTCTTGAAGCGTTCTCACACTGCCGGTCCATCTATTGCCGGCCGAGTCGGGACTTCGCTGTGGCCGGTGATTGACTGAGCGCAGTATGACTCGCCGACCACCGGCAACCAGAAAGAGGATCGTGGCGGAGACCGGAGACGGTTACCGGAGGCCCCGGGGGAGCGGAGGAAGGTATGTACATCTTTATTTTTTTTCTGCCGGCAGTATGGAGGACAATTTTTATATTCTGGAGTTCTCCTTTAAGCAGTGGACCTGGATATTTAAGTGAGAAAAGCAACCCCCCGCCTAGCCATCAATAACGAAAGGGATATCGCGGCCAGACTTCTCTCACGTCCAGTTTAGTATATGTGTTGTCTGTTTTTGTTATCTTGTCTGTTTTTGTTCTGTTGTTGTCTCTTTTTGTTCCGTTTTTTTGTCTGTTTTTGTTCTGTTACCTTTTTTGTTAGAGATGAACAAATTTCAGAAAAATTCTATTTGGTCCATTCGCCGAATTTTCCGGAGAAATTTGGTTCGGACCAAATTTATTCATGGCAAATCGCTATTAAAAATGGCTATTTCTGGCCTACAGAGAGGCATATGGAGTGTGCTGTGTTAGTGAAATAATACTGTTGTTCAGTATGACATGCAGATTACAGGCATCGCTATTAGAATCACTGCCGCAGAGCGTCTGGATGTGCAGATTTTTTATGTAATTTTTATATAATTTAATTTGAATTTATTTTCATTTTTTTGATTACCTATTCTGGTGAGCATTGAGCTGGCGGTCCTCCACCAGGCAAGCTGCCACCTGTTCCAGCCCCTGCCTCTCAGCGCACCCCTGACTGTGAAAGTGCGAATGTTTCATTTAATCAGTTAAGGTTCATTGGTGCTGAAGTGGAGTTGTTGTTTTCTGCCTGGCAACAGTGCTCTCTGCTGACATCTCTGCTTGTCTCGGGAACTGCACAGAGTAGAAAAGGTTTGCTATGGGGATTTGCTTCTACTCTGGACAGTTCCCGAGACAGGTGTCATCAGAGAGCACTGATAAGATTAATGCTTATGAAGAAATATAAAATCTCATCCCTTCCCCAATATCGCGCCACACCCCTACCCCTTAATTCCCTGGTTGAACTTGATGGACATATGTCTTTTTTCGACCGTACTAACTATGTAACTTGGAGAGGAAAGAACAACTCAACTTCAGCAGCTCATAAGTACTGAAATAATTAATATTTTTTAATAGAAGTAATTTACTAATCTGTTTAACTTTCTGGAGCCAGTTGATATATAAAAAAAAAGTTTTTTCCTGGAATACCCCTTTAAAAAAAAAATCTGGTTTTGTTCCTAGATGAGGAAACTGATTTTAATAACAATTTGGTATAACATTCCCCCATGTTTAGACTTTACACTGTTTGGTTGATTTTTATGTCGGTTCTCTTTTCCTATGATACTGTTGTTGCGCGTTCAATCCTTTGAGTGAGCCACCCACATGTATCTGCAGATGTTTCTCCTAAAGCTGGTAAAAATTAGATTTGGTTGGAATTCCAAGAAATGTTGTTTTATTCTGGACATCTGTCCATTGTTAATACAGTGTACACCAGGCTGAAATCAATAGGGCTTAATAAAGCAGAAAAAGTATTGCTGGCTCAGGGCTCAGAGCGTCGGCTCTGTATAACACTGGTAAGTGAGTGTTCGTATAAAATGTGTTTTAGTTCAATATTGGCCATGTGTCCCCTATGATTTATGCCAGAAGGGCTTATGTTTACAAGGATGAAAATGGTTCCCATTGACGAAGATGATTGCGCTGCTTTCTCAATGTACGTTGTCCTGGTACGGTCTCCAGCTACTAAAGAGGAAGGTTGTCGGGTGGCTGAGGAGTTAAAGGAGATTTGCAGCTGCGTATAACTTAAAAGAGGTACTCCGCTTCTAGACATCTTATCCCCTATCCAAAGGATAGAGGATAAGATGTCTGATCGCGGGGGTCCAGCCTCTTGGGACCCTCGT
This sequence comes from Hyla sarda, assembly GCF_029499605.1. NCBI lineage: Eukaryota > Metazoa > Chordata > Amphibia > Anura > Hylidae > Hyla > Hyla sarda. The sequence goes on along the minus strand of NC_079189.1, from coordinate 589,387,928 downwards.
GATCTCCCTGCTGCACCCGGTGTTCATTCAGAGCATTGGGTGCAGCGCTGGACGCTCGCGATGTCACGGTCACACCCCGCTCTTGACGTGGGGCCCCCTCCCATAGAATTGCATTGAGGGGGCGTTGCTTTGACGTCACGAGCGTAGCTTGGCCATGACATCACGAGCCTCCGCCCCGCATCGCCAGTCATCCAACATGGAGTAAAGTTAGCTCTGTGCACCGGATATCTGGGGTGCCGCAGCCGAGATAGCGGAAGTCCCCAGCGGGGGCCCCCCCCCCCAATCACACATCTTGTCCCCTATCCTTTGGACAAGGGATAAGATATCTAGGGGCAGAGTAACCCTTTAACCCCTACTCAAAGGATAGGAGATAAGTGTTTGATCCAACCGTTAGGATCCCCGCGATCTCCTGGCTCTGCCACAGCTCTTCCAACACGGCCATAGCATGAAGCAGCAGCCGACACGCCCCCGCCCCCCTCAATGTATCTCTATGAGCGAGGCGGAGATGCAGCGTTCGTGCATTCCCGCCTCTCCCATAGAGCTGAATGGAGGGGGCGTGTCTGTTGCGTGAGGTCAATGACAAGAGCACTAACCGCACAGAGCCGCGGCAATACCAGGTCCCAGTTTGGGAGATCACGGGGGGTCCCAGTGGTCAGACCCTCCGCAATCAAACTTTAAGGAGTACTGCAGCAGTATATAACTTTGCCCCTATCCGAAGGATAGGGGATAGGTTATATACAGCTGCAGTACTCCTTTAGTGAATATGCATATCTTACTATTGCCTGCATTATATGACTGACGTATAAATTGAAGTATTGTGGTTGTCTACCAGTTTATTCATCACTAGTGAGCTGTGTATGTGTAAGAATGTATAAAACCTAGGTCACGTGATTCTCTTCAGTTAGTTTCTATGTAGAATCTTCTAGAAAGGCTGGGGGAGGAGTCTCTTAGGTCCAAAAAGCCTGCTACAGGCAAGTTTTAGTTCCAATTGCTAAAATTTACCCTGAGGCACATCTGGGTCAGGTCAGGGTGATCACGATAAGAGGCCAATGTTGTCTGGATTCAGGTAACATCACCATGGATCACTACACCCAGCTAGCCTGAACTACTACTCACATCCTCTTCGTGGGTAGCACAAATGGGGAGCAGATCCTGTTCTATGTTGAAGAGGACAAAAAGACCAAAACAGATCTGTCTTGGGATACCTATCATCAGGTGCATAAAAGGTATGACGCCCCGGCTTTGTCTGTATGTCCCGGCTACTTTATGTGTCATGTTTGTCCAGAATAAAGAAACAAACCATAGACTGGTGAGTGCCCCGTTGTTCTTTCTTTATTGACGGACTATACATATATTTCTTATGGATACAGGATGGTGAGCAGCACTAATATCTGTGAGCATAAGGCGAGCTGATGTCTGATGGAGATTGTGATTGTGTCTCATTATCTGCAGCAGTGCCGGGTGGACCATGAAGCCTCAAAGTACAACGTGACCACTTACCAAATCAACTTCAGAATATAAAAGCTTTATGGTTTGGTTTTAACTAATCCACAAAGAAAATGCAAGCACAGTGATGTCACAGTATAGAGATAATATACACAGTGATGTCACAGTATAAAGATAATATACACAGTGATGGCACAGTATAGGGATAATACACAGTAATGTCACAGTACAAGGATAATACACACACACACAGTGATGTCACAGTACAGGGATAACACACACAGTGATGTCACAGTACAGGGATAATACACAGTAATGTCACAGTACAGGGATAACACAAAGTAATGTCACAGTACAGGGATAATACACGCAGCGATGTCACAGTACAGGGATAATATACACAATGATGTCACAGTACAGGGATAATACACAGTGATGTCACAGTACAGTGATAAAACACACAGTGATGTCACAGTAAAGGCATAATACACCCAGTGATGTCACAGTACAGGGATAATATACACAATGATGTCACAGTACAGGGATAATGCACAGTGATGTCACAGTACAGGGATAATATACGCAGTAATGTCACAGTACAGGGATAATATACGCAGTAATGTCACAGTACAGGGATAATACACACAGTGATGTCACAGTAAAGGGATAATATACACAGTGATGTCACAGTACAGGGATAATACACACAGTGATGTCACAGTACAGGGATAATACACACAGTGATGTCACAGTACAGGGATAATACACCCAATGATGTCACAGTACAGGGATAATATACACAATGATGTCACAGTACAGGGATAATGCACAGTGATGTCACAGTACAGGGATAATATACACAGTGATGTCACAGTACAGGGATAATACACACAGTGATGTCACAGTACAGGGATAATATACACAGTGATGTCACAGTACAGGGATAATATACACAGTGATGTCACGGTACAGGAATATTATACACAGTGATTTCACAATACAGGGATAATATACACAGTGATGTCACAGTACAGTGATAAAACACCCAGTGATGTCACAGTAAAGGCATAATACACCCAGTGATGTCACAGTACAGGGATAATATACACAATTATGTCACAGTACAGGGATAATGCACAGTGATGTCACAGTACAGGGATAATATACGCAGTAATGTCACAGTACAGGGATAATACACACAGTGATGTCACAGTACAGGGATAATATACACAGTGATGTCACAGTACAGGGATAATATACACTGTGATGTCACAGTACAGGGATAATACACACAGTGATGTCACATTACAGGGATAATACACAGTGATGTCACAGTACAGGGATAATACACACAGTGATGTCACAGTACAGGGATAATACACCCAATGATGTCACAGTACAGGGATAATATACACAATGATGTCACAGTACAGGGATAATGCACAGTGATGTCACAGTACAGGGATAATATACACAGTGATGTTACAGTACAGGGATAATACACACAGTGATGTCACAGTACAGGGATAATATACACAGTGATGTCACAGTACAGGGATAATATACACAGTGATGTCACGGTACAGGGATATTATACACAGTGATATCACAATACAGGAATAATATACACAGTGATGTCACAGTACAGGGATAATACACACAGTGATGTCACAGTACAGGGATAATATACACAGTGATGTCACAGTACAGGGATAATGCACAGTGATGTCACAATACAGGGATAATATACACAGTGATGTCACAGTACAGGAATAATACACACAGTGATGTCACAGTACAGGGATAATATACACAGTGATGTCACGGTACAAGGATATTATACACAGTGATGTCACAGTACAGGGATAATACACACAGTGATGTCACAGTACAGGGATAATACACCCAATGATGTCACAGTACAGGGATAATATACACAATGATGTCACAGTACAGGGATAATGCACAGTGATGTCACAGTACAGGGATAATATACACAGTGATGTCACAGTACAGGGATAATACACACAGTGATGTCACAGTACAGGGATAATATACACAGTGATGTCACAGTACAGGGATAATATACACAGTGATGTCACGGTACAGGGATATTATACACAGTGATATCACAATACAGGGATAATATACACAGTGATGTCACAGTACAGGGATAATACACACAGTGATGTCACAGTACAGGGATAATATACACAGTGATGTCACAGTACAGGGATAATATACACAGTGATGTCACAGTACAGGGATAATACACACAGTGATGTCACAGTACAGGGATAATGTACACAGTGATGTCACAGTACAGGGATAATACACAGTGATGTCACAGTACAGGGATAATACACACAGTGATGTCACAGTACAGGGATAATACTCACAATGATGTCAAAGTACAGGGATAATACTCACAATGATGTCAAAGTACAGGGATAATACACACAGTGATGTCACAGTACAGGGATAATACACACAGTGATGTCAAAGTACAGGGATAATACTCACAGTGATGTCAAAGTACAGGGATAATACTCACAGTGATGTCACAGTACAGGGATAATACACACAGTGATGTCACAGTACAGGGATAATACTCACAGTGATGTCACAGTACAGGGATAATACACACAGTGATGTCAAAGTACAGGGATAATACACACAGTGATGTCACAGTACAGGGATACTACACACAGTGATGTCACAGTACAGGGATAATACACACAGTGATGTCACAGTACAGGGATAATACACACAGTGATGTCACAATACAGGGATAATACACACAGTGATGTCACAGTACAGAGATAATACACAGTGATGTCACAGTACAGAGATAATACACACAGTGATGTCACAGTACATGGATAATACACAGTAATGTCACAGTACAGGGATAATACACAGTGATGTCACAGTACAGGGATAATACACCCAGTGATGTCACAGTACAGGGATAATAAACAGTGATGTCACAGTACAGGGATAATACACACAATTATGTCACAGTACAGGGATAATACACCCATTGATGCCACTGTACAGGGATAATACACAGTGATGTCACAGTACAGAGATAATACACCCAGTGATGTCACAGTACAGGGATAATACACCCAGTGATGTCACTGTACAGGGATAATACATACAGTAATGTCACAGTACAGGGATAATATACACAGTAATGTCACAGTACAAGGATACTACACCCAGTGATGTCACAGTACAGGGATAATATACACAATGATGTCACAGTACAGGGATAATACACAGTGATGTCACAGTACAGGGATATTACACACAGTGATGTCACAGTACAAGGATAATATACACAGTGATGTCACAGTACAGGGATAATATACAGTGATGTCACAGTGCAGGGATAATACACAGTGATGTCACAGTACAGGGATATTACACACAGTGATGTCACAGTACAAGGATAATATACACAGTGATGTCACAGTACAGGGATAATATACAGTGATGTCACAGTGCAGGGATATTATACACAGTGATGTCACAGTACAGGGATAATATACACAGTGATGTCACAGTACAGGGATAATACACACAGTGATGTCACAGTACAAGGATAATACACACAGTGATGTCACAGTGCAGAGGTAATACACACAGTGATGTCACAATACAGGGATAATACACACAGTGATGTCACAGTACAGAGTTAATACACAGTGACGTCACAGTACAGAGATAATACACACAGTGACGTCACAATACATTGATAATACACAGTAATGTCACAGTACAGGGATAATACACCCAGTGATGTCACAGTACAGGGATAATACACCCAGTGATGTCACAGTACAGGGATAATACACACAGTGATGTCACTGTACAGGGATAATACACACAGTGATGTCACAGTACAGGGATAATACACAGTCATGTCACAGTACAGGGATAATAAACAGTGATGTCACAGTACAGGGATTATACACACAATTATGTCACAGTACAGGCATAATACACCCAGTGATTTCACAGTACAGGGATAATACACAGTAATGTCACAGTACAGGGATAATATACCCAGTGATGTCACAGTTCAGGGATAATAAACAGTGATGTCACAGTACAGGGATAATACACATTGATGTCACAGTAAAGAGATAATTCACACAGTGATGTCACAGTACAGAGATAACATACATAGTGATGTCACAGTACAGGGATAATACATACAGTGATGTCACAGTACAGGGATAATACACACAGTGATATCACAGTACAGGTATATTACACACAGTGATGTCACAGTACAGGGATAATATACACAGTGATGTCACAGTACAGGGATAATATACCCAGTGATGTCACAGTACAGGGATAATACACCCAGTGATGTCACAGTACAGGGATAATACACATTGATGTCACAGTAAAGAGATAATTCACACAGTGATGTCACAGTACAGAGATAACATACATAGTGATGTCACAGTACAGGGATAATACATACAGTGATGTCACAGTACAGGGATAATACACACACTGATATCACAGTACAGGTATATTACACACAGTGATGTCACAGTACAGGGATGATATACACAGTGATGTCACAGTACAGGGATAATACACACAGTGATGTCACAGTACAGGGATAATATACACAATGATGTCACAGTACAGAGATAATACACAGTGATGTCACAGTACAGGGATAACACACAGTGATGTCACAGTACAGGAATAATACACACATTGATGTCACAGTACAGGGTAATAAACACAGTGATGTCACAGTACAGGAATAATATACACAGTGATGTCACAGTACAGGGATAATATACACAGTGATGTCACAGTACAGGGATAACATACGTAGTGATGTCACAGTACAGGGATAATACACACAGTAATGTCACAGTACAGGGATAATTCACACAGTGATGTCACAGTACAGGGATAACATACGTAGTGATGTCACAGTACAGGGATAATACACACAGTGATGTCACAGTACAGGGATAACATATGTAGTGATGTCACAGTACAGGGATAATACATACAGTGATGTCACAGTACAGGGATAATATACACAGTGATGTCACAGTACAGGGATAACATACGTAGTGATGGCACAGTACAGGGATAATACATACAGTGATGTCACAGTACAGGGATAATATGCACAGTGATGTCATAGTATAGGGATAATATACACAGTGATGTCACAGTACAGGGATAATACACACAGTGATGTCACAGTACACAGATAATACACAGTGATGTCACAGTACAGGGTAATAAACACAGTGATGTCACAGTACAGGGATAATACACACATTGATGTCACAGTACAGGGTAATAAACACAGTGATGTCACAGTACAGGGATAATTCACACAGTGATGTCACAGTAAAGGGATAACATACGTAGTGATGTCACAGTACAGGGATAATACACACAGTGATGTCACAGTACAGGGATAATATACACAGTGATGTCACAGTACAGAGATAATACACACAGTGATGTCACAGTACAGGGATAATATACACAGTGATGTCACATTGCAGAGATAATACACAGTGATTTCACAGTACAGGGATAATACACACAGTGATGTCACTGTACAGGGATAATACACACAGTGATGTCACAGTACACAGATAATACACAGTGATGTCACAGTACAGGGTAATAAACACAGTGATGTCACAGTACAGGGATAATACACACATTGATGTCACAGTACAGGGTAATAAACACAGTGATGTCACAGTACAGGGATAATTCACACAGTGATGTCACAGTAAAGGGATAACATACGTAGTGATGTCACAGTACAGGGATAATACACAGTGATGTCACAGTACAGAGATAATACATACAGTGATGTCACAGTACAGGGATAATACATACAGTGATGTCACAGTACAGGGATAATATACACAGTGATGTCACAGTACAGGGATAATACACATAGTGATGTCACATTGCAGAGATAATACACACAGAGGGGATATTTATGAGGCATTTTACTCAGTTTTTGATGGATAAATTTGGCACAAAAAGTTGCACAAAAATACCTTCCAAAGTGAAGTACTGATATAAGACGTTATCAGCACCAGGTTCATCACATGCCCAGTGGTGTTACGATGTGAACATGGTCATTGGGGGCTGGGGATTTTAGACTAGTTATTCTCTGTATCTATAATCTTCCCTGTTATTTGATAAATTCCTGTACCCCAATGACACGTCTCCCTCCAGGGCCTCATTCTCATAGATCCCTGGGCCCACATTTACTGCAAGAAACAATATCTGACTCCAATATGGAGCCACTTACATGTAACCCAATATCCATCGATCCTGAGCATCTCTTTCCTGGATACCACACCATTAAATCTTCTGGGGCGAATTACCAGTATGATACTGGGAGACTGCGACGGAGCACAGCCACTCATGTGACGTAGGCAACACCCTCGTACTGAAGACCACCGTGAGCCTGAGGCCCCCAGCTCCCTGTAATAGAAGTGCTCCATCTCGTGTGCTCCTCTGTAACAGAGACAACATAATAAGACTGATCCTATTAATAGTCAATGTGATAGATGAGCTGGGGTGTTATCATTATCACTGGGGCCGTCCACCATGAGCCTTTATATAATGATGCCGTAGCCACAATTTGTAGCCGCAATTTTCTCGTTGTCACATCTGCCCATATCCACATCCGATATCTACACAAACACGTGCAAAAGCACTAGAGTTATATTCCTGCGAGAACAACATTCACTCAACCCTTTAAGGACAATTTTCCTCTTGAATTTTAGTTTTTTTCTTGTATTTTCCTTTTTTTTTTTTTGTAGTTTATTGTACTACTTTAAAGGGGTATTCCAGGAAAGAACTTTACAAATATATATATATATATATATATATATATATATATATATACAGCAACAGGAGAATACAGCAGCACACTGCTAGCACACAGATATAGATGAAACATGAGTATATAGATAAAACATGAGTATGTAGATAGAACATGAAAAGCTATACAGCTGTAATGCAATAAATGAAGATATGAAACTATGAAATTATGAGGTACTTAGCTTGCAAATTTGGCGCCAAATAGCGTGGACCGTCCCACCATGGTAAGGTGACCTCATTCTGGGACGGACCCTACACTGTGAATATGCCTCTGTGTGAACAGTACAGCAGGCATGCAAGGTCTGAAACATCCAAGGCACCTAATAGAGGTGGGTGGGGTGCAGGAGCCAACATTGAGGTAGCCACTCCCCCATATGTGTAATACAACCAAAGAATAAGTTGGCCAGCACTATTGATTCCAAACTATTATAAAGACCTGGCTTACAGGTGCAGGCTGCTTGGCTAAATATACAGCAACAGGAGAATACAGCAGCACACTGCTAGCACAAAGATATAGATGAAACATGAGTATATAGATAAAACATGAGTATATAGATAGAACATGAAAAGCTATACAGCTGTAATGCAATAAATGAAGATATGAAAGTATGAAATTATGAGGTACTTAGCTTGCAAATTTGGCGCCAAATAGTGTGGACGGTCCCACCCTGGTAAGGTGACCTCATTCTGGGACGGACCCTGCACTGTGAATATGCCTCTGCTGTGCTGGCCAACTTATTCTTTGGTTGTATTACACATACGGGGGAGTGGCTACCTCCATGTTGGCTCCTGCACCCGACCCACCTCTATTAGGTGTATATTAGGTGCCTTGGATGTTTCAGACCTTGCAATGCCTGCTGTACTGTTCACACAGAGGCATATTCATAGTGTAGGGTACGTCCCAGAATGAGGTCACCTTACCGTGGTGGGACGGTCCACGCTATTTGGCGCCAAATTTGCAAGCTAAGTACCTCATATTTTCATAGTTTCATATCTTCATTTATTGCATTACAGCTGTATAGCTTTTCATGTTCTATCTATATACTCATGTTTTATCTATATACTCATGTTTCATCTATATCTTTGTGCTAGCAGTGTGCTGCTGTATTCTCCTGTTGCTGTATATTTAGCCCAGCAGCCTGCACCTGCAAGCCAGGTCTTTACAATAGTTTGGAATTAATAGTGCTGGCCAACTTATTCTTTGGATAAAAGAAGGTGTAGCTCACTCAGTGGGTAAATATACCTGAGGTGAACTGGTGTTACCTTCACCCAAAGGTCTAAATAGTACAGAAAATCGATTAGTTGATGAATCAACTAGGTACCAGTCCTCAAGGTATATGTAAGAGAAAGTTGGTGAAATGTAGAGAATAGAAGGAGATCCAGATATTAATTGAAATAATATAATATATTTATTAAAGGTGATGTTGTTCGCTGGTATCTAGTGTCCCTACAGGGCCCTTGCATGGGACAAAAGGCACAGCGTAGAATAGTAAAAAATGTATAAAATCAAAAACATGAATTAAATTAAACTTGATGCAATGCAGAATTTGCATTGCATCAAGTTTAATTTAATTCATGTTTTTGATTTTATACATTTTTTACTATTCTACGCTGTGCCTTTTGTCCCATGCAAGGGCCCTGTAGGGACACTAGATACCAGCGAACAACATCACCTTTAATAAATATATTATATTATTTCAATTAATATCTGGATCTCCTTCTATTCTCTACATTTCACCAACTTTCTCTCCCAACGTATTCTTTGGTTATATATATATATATATATATATATATATGTATATATATATATATATATATATATATATATATATATATATATATATAAGTTTTTACCTGGATAACCCCTTTAAGCTCTTTGGTCTTAGCTATGGTGGAGAGTGTGGAATCTGATTGATTGTTTCTATGAATAGTTTTCTTTTATACAGGTTGCAAGCTGAGATTAGGAGCACTCTCTGTAAGAGAGTGCTCCTTATCTCAGCTTGTTACCTGTATAAAAGACACCTGGGAGCCAGAGATCTTGATAGAGGGTCAAATACTTATTTCACTGAATAAAATGAAAATTAACTCATAACTTATTTGAAATGCGTTTTTCTGGATTCTTTTTTTGTTATTCTGTCTTTCACTGTGCAAACAAACCGACCTTGTTTATAGACCGATCATTTCTTTTTAGTTGGTAAATGTACAAAATCAGTAGGGTTTGATATAATCCCAGCATCAATGCAGGTGTCCAATCAGCGTGTCAATGATGGATTAAGCATTCTCCATTGCAAGCAAAGACAAAGCACAAATGGTGGTATTCAGTTTTCCACCGGAGTACCCCTTTAACAAGAGGCCTAGCAGACTATGTCCATATATCCTGGACTGGCTCAATATTTATTGCACCAATGATATTATTGCCTGCATTATATGTAATATTCACTGGTGCAATAAATATTAAGCCAGTCCAGGATATATGGACATAGTCTGCTAGGCCTCTTGTTAAAGGGGTACTCCGGTAAAAAAAACTTTTCTTTTCAAATGAACTGGTGGCAGAAAGTTAAACAGATTTGTAAATTACTTCTATTAAAAAATCTTAATCCTTTTGGTACTTTTTAGCAGCTGTATGCTACAGAGGAAAATCTGTACTTGTTGAATTTCTTTTTTTTTTTTGTCCACAGTGCTCTCTGCTGACACCTCTGTCCGTGTCAGGAACTGATCAGATCAGAATAGGTTTGCTATGGGGATTTTCTCCTGCTCTGGACAGTTCCTGATACAGGCATCAGGTGTTAGCAGAGAGCACTGTGGACAAGACAAAAAAGAAATTAAAAAAATAAAGATTTTTCTCTGTAGCAAACAGCTGCTAAAAAGTACTGAAAGGATTAAGATTTTTTAATTGAAGTAATTTACAAATCTGTTTAACTAGTGAGGTATCCTGATGTTTAGTTAGAGCCGGACAGGCTTAGGTTTTATTGTTTTGTTTGCTGTGCTTTGTGCCTAAAATTCATTTAAATAAACATCCTCTTGGACGTTTGAAACCTGCTGCCTGTGTGAATACTGTCATTGCCAACCAACCCCACCGTGTGAGCTGTTCCCTGCAATTTGGTGGAGGATGCGGGCAGAAGTGTTGCTAAGGGCAATGGCATGACAAAATGCTGCATTTAAGTTTTGTGGACATTTAAAGGGCCAGAAGCATACGTCCTGGGTGAAGGCTGCTGCTGCATTGCAAGGCCCAGCCAATACAATGGAGGAGGTGATAAAGCAGCTGATACAGGCTAATCTCTGAGATAGGAAAAGTCCTTGGAACAGCAACAGAAGTTCCATGCGGAAGCTTTGCAAGCACACCAGCAGACCATGGCAATACACCAGCAGACCATGGAACAACCACAACAGCAGACCATGGCACAACACCAGCAGACCATGGCGCAACACCAGCAGACCATGGAACAACACCAGCAGACCATGGAACAACCACAACAGCAGACCATGGCGCAACACCAGCAGACCATGGCGCAACACCAGCAGACCATGGCGCAACACCAGCAGACCATGGAACAACCACAACAGCAGACCATGGCACAACATCAGCAGACCATGGAACAACCACAACAGCAGACCATGGCACAACACCAGCAGTCCATGGAACAACCACAACAGCAGACCATGGCACAAGACCAGCAGGCCATGGCTCAACACTAGCAGTCCATGTAACAACAACAACAGTAGAACCATGGCACAACACCAGCAGACCATGGCGCAACACCAGCAGTCCATGGAACAACAACAACAGTAGACCATTGCACAACACCAGCAGACAATGGCGCAACACCAACAGACCATGACACAACACCAGCAGTCCATGGCTCAACAACAGGAAACAAATCCTCTGTTAATGGAGCAGATTGCTGCGCTCAGAGAGACTGTTCTGGCTAAGACCTCACAAGTGGAGAGAAGCCCCTCTGAGACTGTAAATGTGAGGAGGGCCGTTCAGCAAGTCTTACAAAAAAATGACATCTGATGATAATGTCGAGGCCTACCTCACCGTATTTGAGAGAGTGGTGGAGAGAGAGAGACTGCCAGTTGCAGATTGGGCAGAAGTGATTGCACCCTTTCTGACAGGTGAACCGCAAAAGGCCTACTATGACCTAAGGGAGAAGGATGTCCGGGACTATGCTAAACTAAAAGTGGAGATTCTTGCTCGCCATGGTGTTACACAAGCTGTTCGTGCCCGGAGAGTCCACAGTTGGAGCCACGCCAAGGACAAACCCGCCCGGTCACAGATGTAGGATCTTATTCATCTGGTACAAAAGTGATTGGAACCAGAATTTTCTACACCCGCCCAGATCGTGGAAAAGATCATAGTGGACCATTACTTCAGGACCCTCCCGACAGAGCTACATTGGTGGGTTGCTCAAGGAGAGCCCAAGACTGTTGAGCAACTTGTTAACATGGTGGAAAGGTTCATAGTGACTGACAACTACCTCCTTGATGTCCCTGCAGCACCAACACCTCCCAGATCAGTCAAACCCGTGACATCTATGGGTAAGAGAGTTCCAGCTGAAGGTGTGTGGAAAAGTGTGAAAGGGAGCAGGGCAATCACGCCCCCTCCCATAGGCTTGCATTGAGGGGCGGAGCGTGACGTCACACGGGGCGGAGGCGTGACGTCACATGCCGTCGGCCCTGTGGTCGCCGGTAATCAGACCCAGAGCGAACACGCTCCAGGGACTGATTATAAACGGGGTGCCGCGTGCAAGATCACAGGGGTCCCCCTTTGGATAGGGGATAAGATGTCTAAGCACCGGAGTACCCCTTTAACCATAAACCCTGAGAAATGTGCAGTGGGTCTAGAGGAAGCAAAATGCCTTAGTTATATTATTGGTAGAGGGCTGGTTAAACCCCAGATCAATAAGATTGAGGCAATACGGAACTGGCCAACAGGTGAGGGCCTTCCTTGGCATAACCGTTTACTATCGTCGATTCGTGCCCAACTTTGCCTCAATTGCTGCACCATTGACAGACTTAAAGGGGTTATCCAGGAAAAAACTTTTTTTATATATATCAACTGGCTCCAGAAAGTTAAACAGATTTGTAAATTACTTCTATTAAAAAATCTTAATCCTTTCAGTACTTATGAGCTTCTGAAGTTAAGGTTGTTCTTTTCTTTATTTCTATTTTAATCCCTGTTCAGAAGTTAAATGTATGATTCATTGGATTTTAACTTGTATAAAAATTTTTTTCTAAAAAAACTCTTTTCTATTATGTTTTAGATGTATTGGGGGTTACACAAGTCACATCAATCACTTCTGTATAGGGTCTTCACTGCAGCCAAGATCTCGATTAGATTCAGGTCTGGACTTTGACTTGACCATTCTAACACCTGGATATGTTTATTTGTGAACCATTCCATTGTAGATTTTGCTTTATGTTTTGGATCATTGTCTTGTTGGAAGACAAATCTCTGTCCCAGTCTCAGGTCTTTTGCAGACTCCATCAGGTTTTCTTCCAGAATGGTCCTGTATTTGGCTCCATCCATCTTCCCATCAATTTTAACCATCTTCTCTGTCCCTGCTAAAGAAAAGCCCAAACCATGATGCTGCCACCACCATGTTTGACAGTGGGGATGGTGTGTCCATGGTGATGAGCTGTGTTGCTTTTACGCCAAACATAATGTTTTGCATTGTTGCCAAAAAGTTTGATTTTGTTTTCTTCTGACCAGAGCACCTTCTTCCACATGTTTGGTGTCTCCCAGGTGTGGCAAACTTTAAGCGACACTTTTCATGAATATCTTTAAGAAATTGCTTTCTTCTTACCACTCTTCCATAAAGGCCAGATTTGTGCAGTATAGGACTGATTGTTGTCCTATGGACAGAGTCTCCCACCTCAGCTGTAGATCTCTGCAGTTCATCCAGAGTGATCATGGGCCTCTTGGCTGCATCTCTGATCAGTCTTCTCCTTGTATGAGCTGAAAGTTTAGAGGGACGGCCAGGTCTTCGTAGATTTGCAGTGGTCTGATACTCCTTCCATTTCAATATTATAGCTTGCACAGTGCTCCTTGGGATGTTTAAAGCTTGGGAAATCTTTTTGTATCCAAATCCGGCTGTAAACTTCTCCACAACAGTATCTCGGACCTGCCTGGTGTGTTCCTTGTTCTTCATGATGCTCTCTGCGCTTTAAACGGACCTCTGAGACTATCACAGTGCAGGTGCATTTATACGGAGACCTGATTAAACACAGGTGGATTCTATTTAACATCATTAGTCATTTAGATCAACATTGGATCCTCACTGAACTTCTGGAGAGAGTTTGCTGCACTGAAAGTAAAGGGGCTGAATAATTTTGCATGCCCAATTTTTCAGTTTTTTTTATTTGTTAACAAAGTTTGAAATAAATAAATTTAATTCCACTTCATGATTGTTTCCCACTTGTTGTTGATTCTTCACAAAAAATTACAGTTTTATATATTTATGTTTGAAGCCTGAAATGTGGCAAAAGGTCGAAAAGTTCAAGGGGGCCGAATACTTTCACTATGCACTTTATATATTCAGCTGCTTTGAACTTTTCAACCCCTTGACATAAAACAATACTTGTAGGGCTTCCATTTACAAGGGGACTTTTATATTGTTTGGAAATTTTCTCAAAGGCAAAACGATGAAGCAATGGAAGCCACAGATGTCAGGTTATGATCTCTGCCCCCGGGGCCTCACCTTGTTCCGTGCTCTTGGCAGGTCCCTGGATCACCTTGTATAGAATCCAAGACTGCTTGTAGCAGTTGCATTTGTCTTGATAACATCACAATGGAAGCCTTTACCCTGCCGAGCACCGGGCACAGAATACGCTTCTACCTTGCACTGTTTGTGCAGAACATGTCCGCATTGATCTGAATAAACACAATTGTTCAAATATTTACCTCCAAACATAAAGCGTACAGAGACGTCTCAGTCCACTAAGACAGCGTGTCCTTACCTAAGACGTGACATGAATGCTGCTTGATTGTTTTGTTCCCGTACGGTCGTGTATTTGCACTTCATTATTACATATACATATTTAATGCTGTTTATTAAGCAGCCGATGATCGTCGCCGTCACCATTGTCAGGAGTTGTTTTTATTACTAGAGACAAGCGCGTCAAGCGTGATGAACCCGGTTTAGTTCAGAACTTTGGGTAAAATGAGACTCGCCGAATATTAGAACTTTGCCAGGCTTGGTTCCGGTGAGCCTGGCAATTGGGCTTTTAGAAAAGAAGGGATGAAGAACACATAGCATATTGGCACCATATCAGCTTAGGATGGGGACGTAGGAAGAATGAGATGATGTCAGGGTAGCCCAGCATACCTTGCAGCTGATAGCAAGATCACATGACTGCAGGTTGGTCAATCATTGCTTGCATACAGCTCCCAGGTCAACCAGGAGACGGCATAGAAGAGGGTTTAAGTGACGGATAAAACCCTATGCACTGCATTGCAGCCGCCATCTTTGACAGAAAGCTGACCAGTAAGCAGAAGAACTGTAGAATTACTGATCCCAGAAAACTGACAAATACAATACAAAGCAATTTGAGCAAAGCATTGTGCAATGGGCTGACCTCAGTAACCTGTCACCTGCATTACTGTGTCCTGTAGTTGCTGCGCTACAAATCCCAACAGAATGACTGTAGGACGAGCCCATAGAAAACTATCACACTACAATACAAAGCAAACTGAGCAAAGCATTGTGCCGTGCGCTGACCTGTGTTTTAACAGAAATTCACATTACTAGTTTTGAGTGTGAATGTGAATTCTTATCTATCTCACCAGATGCAGAAAACCAGGCACAGTGCCATCTCTGCAAATAGAACAATAGGCATAGCCAGGGTCCGAGTTTAGGAATTCCAGCTCTAAATAAGCATATGGAGCAGCATTACAAGGCCTGGCTACAATTATCACTAGTCCACCACTGCCTGCTGTCCGCTGGCTACACCTAGCACTAGTCCTCAACCCCTGCTGTCCGCTGGATACTACAACTCCCATCAGTCCACCACTGCCTGCTGTCCGCTGGCTACAACTAGAACTAGTCCACCACCCCTGCTGTCCGTTGGCTACTACAACTACCAGTTCACCACTGTCTGATGTTTCTACCATCTAGGATCCTTTTTTTTTTTTTTTGGCTTTTCACACAAATGCTATTTCTTCTTCACCAATTAGGGACAACAATCCTCCCAAAAAGAGAATTTTTGGAACGCTTGGAAAAAGCCATTGCGTCTTCTTCTCTTGCTAGACTGAAAACGTGTTGCAACTCTCAAAAAGGGAGATTTTTTTGATACGGAGCAGTTTGTTCCAGACGCTGAGCAGCGGAGTACCCCTTTAACTAGTTTGCAACACCATACCTGTTGCAACACCTGGGAGAATTTTTGGAATGCTAAAAAAAAAGCATACAAAATTCACTAGCGCAGTGTGTTTTTAATCAATCTGTTAGTTACCATGGGTTTCCTGTATATAGGGGATAAGTTGTTTTTCACCGGACCACCCCTTGTCCAAACCTTCCTGGCCGACACCCTTGGTCCTCACCCTCCCTTCCCCGTTCATCAGTTCTTTCTAATTTTATCTCATTTATTCATTTTTTTTTTATCAGGTATGTCCTCTTTTTATGCGTACCTACAAGGCCGGCCAGGGCACACTGCTGGCCAAATCCATTAGATGGACATGTAGGCAAGTTAGTTAAATGGAAAGGCCTGCGCAGCTGGCCTGTAATTGTGGGAGGAGCGGGATGACCATAAAACCCACGGCTCTCCCCCCTTCATTGACGCCGTGGGTTCTTCGCTTGAGGGTTGTCACGTGATGTCGGCAGGAAGTGGAGTCACGTTCCCACCGGTCAGCTGACTGCACGAGTCAGCTGACAGGAACCTCGCTTCAGCCGGCATGGTGGGGGTAAGTGGCCGTGGCTGACCGGGGGTAACGCTGGCGGTTCCCGGACTCCGGAGGTGAGCCGGAGTTCAGGGAAACCCTTGGTCAGCCCGGCCCCAGGTTATCGTATTACATGTCGGCATTCGGCATTCGCCGGTAGCATTATACGGTTTTC
Organism: Hyla sarda; assembly: GCF_029499605.1. NCBI lineage: Eukaryota > Metazoa > Chordata > Amphibia > Anura > Hylidae > Hyla > Hyla sarda. The sequence continues at coordinate 589,370,517 of NC_079189.1, read as the reverse complement.
GGCTACATATATTTACTTACGGCTTGCTGCGCATGTATATGGATACTTTGTTATGCGAACAGCCTCCTACACAAGCATATCATTACCGCACTAGGTGAACGGCTTGCTGCGCATGTTTGTGTTTACTTATGGCTTGCTTTATTATGTGATGATTACTTTGTTATGCGAACAATCTCCTGCACATGTATTTCATTACTGCACTATGTGATCAGTCTCCTGCACGTGCATATCATTACCGCACTATGTGATCAGTCTCCTGCACGTGCATATCATTACTGCACCATGTGAACAGTCTCCTGCACATGTATATCATTACCGCACTATGTGAACAGTCTCCTGCACATGCATATCATTACCGCACTACGTGAACAGTCTCCTGCACATGCATATCATTACCGCACTATGTGAACAGCCTCCTGCACATGCATATCATTACCGCACTGTGAACAGTCTCCTGCACATGCATATCATTACCGCTCTATGTGAACGACTTGCTGCGCATGTATACCATTACTTTGTTATGTGATCAGCCTCCTGCACATGCATATCATTACCGCACCATTTGAACAGTCTCCTGCACGTGCATATCATTACCGCACTATGTGAACGACTTGCTGCGCATGCATACCATTACTTTGTTATGTGAATAGCCTCCTGCACGTGCATATCATTACCGCACTATGTGAACAGCTTGCTACGCATGTATATGATTACTGCATTGTGAGAACAGTCTCCTGCACATGCATATCATTACCGCATTATGTGTTAGGCCTCTTGCACATGTATTTGATTGCTGCATTGTGTGAACAGTCTCCTGCACATGCATATCATTACCGCTCTGTGTGATAGGCTTCTTGCTGATGCATATCATTACCGCACTGTGTGAACAGTCTCCTGCACATGCTTATCTTTACCGCACCATGTGAGAGGCTTCTTGCACATGTATATCATTACCGCACTACGTGATAGGCTTCTTGCACATGTATATCATTACCGCACTACGTGATAGGCCTCCTGCGCATGTATATCATTACTGCACTATGTGAACAGTCTCCTGCACATATATAACATTGCCGCTCTTTGTGAACAGTCTCCTGCACATGTATAACATTACCGCTCTATGTAACAGCCTCCTGCACATGTATATCATTATCACATTTTGTAGTTCTGTGCCGCTGGGAGGATCTATATGTGTCTCCCGTATACTGAGACTCGCACACCTTTACACTCAATCGGACTCACCGCTCCGCCCCACCCTTGGGCCTATGCTTCACCCCCACAGCTGCCAATCTGGTCAGTCTTAGGCACGCTACACCAACAGCTGCGCTCACCTCCAACCTTTGTCTCTTAACTAACTTCCTCACAGTTTTCTTTTCATTTATTTTATATTTATACTTCTGTGTTTCCGGGCGGTGTGCCTCCAGCTGTTGTGGAGCTACGATTCTCACTTATAGGAATCATGCCGTAGGGTTCATACACACGCTTGTACATACTTGTAGCATTATGCTGCGTACACACTTATAAGATTCATGCCGTACACAGTACACACTGGTAGGATATCCTGTACACACGCTTGTTGGATTCTTACTTACACGCGTTAGGATTATCCAGCACATTCGCCGGTAGCATTTATACGGTTCACTTGCTCGCATAATTCATAAAGTTCATGCGGTACATACCATTGTAGCATCCATACTGTACACTTGCTCGTAGGTTTACGTAGTATACACGCTTGTACTCGCTTGCAGGGTTCATACTACACACACTCTTGTAGCAGTCATGTTGTACACACTCATAGGATTCATACCTTGTACACGCTCATACAAGTCACACTGTACGCACGTTTATAGTATTACATGGTCCACGCTCGTAGGATTACTACTCAATATGCGCTAATAAGGTTTGTGCTGCACTCCCGCTCGCAGGACCTGTATCACGCGTGTTTGTAGGGTTATATTACTCGGGTGCACGCGGGAATCAGGCTGCGTGTGCACCCGTGGCATGTGTTCTGTACATGCACTTGCGCTATTTGTGAAGTTCGTACGCCCGCAGTTTAGTGCAGCGCACATGCTCATACGGCACATGGGGTGTGGCCCTGTACGCAGGTATGTGGTTATAATAGTTACTACTTGCCGGCATATTCTCTGCCATCAGGTCGTGGTTAGCTTCAGGCATTCACTGGTGGTCTATACGCGTATATGGTTGGCCCGAGTATAGGTTCATCAAGTTGGTGGTACAGCCATGCATAGCGGTTCACGACAGTTTCACACGTAGTCGTTCTGCACGCATTTTTATATAGGCAGAGTGATACATAGCAGTTGTCGCTGCTGACACATATTCAGAACGACAATTACACGACGCACAGGCGGGGCTTACCCAGTAAACCGTTGCAGACGGGGTATGTCTCATTATCGTTGGTACTGACATGCCTTCTGAACGACACTGACATTACGCATAGGTGGTATTTACCTGTTAAGCCTGTCATGTTACAGAAAGGGTACGTCGCATAGTTCTTATGACTGACACGCCACACATAGGTGATGTATACCCATCATGCCTGCCACGCCTGCAGGGAGTACATCGCACGGTTGTTACTGACACGCCTTCAGAGCAGCAATAACGCCACACATAGGTGATAAGATTTGTTTTATTATCCAAGTAATCACCTCATGAACCTGACACGTCTTCAGGTTGTGTTTACTTGTGTCGTCGGTGCACCTCTTTTACGATATAGTCACGTTCTCAAAAAACGGAATTCACAATGTTTTGGGTTGTCATGGTACTCGTATAAACTTTCGCACTTACCACTGGGCACACGCTTATCTAGACTCAGTTACGCATATAATTCTCGTCCGACACGTCTTCGGATACTTTCCCTCTGTTCTGGTTTAAAGTGTCGTACGTTGTTCTCAAAGTAATCACCTCATGAACTTGACACGCTTTCAGGTCGTGATTGCTTGCGTTGTCGATGCGCTCCTTTTTCTGTGTAGTTATGTCCCAAAAATGTACTTCATGGTGTTCTAGGTTGATATGATACTCGTATAACGTTTCGCACTTGTCACCGGGCGCATACTCGTCTAGACCCGGTTACGCATACGATTCTCGTCCGACACGTCTTCGGATACTTTCCCTCTGTTCTGGTTTAAAGTGTCGTACATTGTTCTCAAAGTAATCACCTCATGAACTTGACACGCTTTCAGGTTGTGATTACTTGCGTTGTCGATGCGCTCCTTTCTCTGTGTAGTCATGTCCCAAAAATGTACTTCATGGTGTTCTAGGTTGATATGATACTCGTATAACGTTTCGCACTTGTCACCGGGCGCATACTCGTCTAGGCCCGGTTACGCATACGATTCTCGTCCGACACGTCTTCAGATACTTTCCCTCTGTCCTGGTTTAAAGAGTTGATCATTATTGTCCAAGTAATCACCTCATGAACCTGACACGCTTTCAGGTTGTGATTGCTTGCGTTGTCGATGCGCTCCTTTCTCTGTGTAGTCATGTCCAAAAGTGTACTTCATGGTGTTCTAGGTTGATATGATACTCGTTTAGCGTTTCGCACTTGTCACCGGGCGCACACTCGTCTAGGCCCGGTTACGCATACGGTTCTCGTCCGACACGTCTCCGGATACTTTCCCTCTGTCCTGGTTTAAAGAGTTGTTTATTGTTGTCCAAGTAATCACCTCATGAACCTGACACGTTTTCAGGTTGTGATTGCTTGCGTTGTCGGTGCATTCCTTTCTCTGTGTAGTCTCGTTCCTAAAGATGCTCTTCAGGGTGTTCTAGGTTGTTAAGGTACTTGTATAACGTTTCGCTCTTGTCACCGGGCACATACTTGTCTAGGTCCAGTCACGTATACAATTCTCATCCGTCACGTCTTCGGATACTCTCTCTCTGTCCTGGTGTTAGACGGTCAGCTATGTTATTGATAAATGAGCTTGGCTAGACGGTTAGTTTGGCTGTCCCTACTACATACATTTACTCTCACATGTGCTCACGTTGAAGGAGTCCAGAATATTGCAGCAGATGCCTTGTCAGCAAATACGCAAAAAATTTATGGTACGGCGTGGAACTCATTTCCAAATCCAGATCCAAGCACGCCGAGGGCGACAAGATTTCAGTTCCCTTCCTATTTGCATATGTCGGGTTTTGCCATATCACACTGCATTTATCCCACAATACTATTAAGAGTTATCTAGCCGGTATCCAACACCATCTATCCTTGACCAATACCCGTAGTTACTCTATACTCTCTTCTCGCTTGGTGAAGTCCGCTCTGAAGGGCATCCTTGAGAAGGAAGTCCCTCGCAGCCCAGTCAGACAACCAATCACAGGCAACATGTTCAGGCAGTTGTCCGACTTGTTAGACTCCACACCATTGGGTATTCGTGATAGCCTCACATTAAAAGCGGCCATGTACCTTGCCTGTTATGGGTTTCTCAGACCGGGTGAGTGTACTACTCGCACCATTAACGCGCCCTTTCCTTAGGTCAGTCAGCTGTCACATGTCTCTGATCATTTCCAGCTGTCCCTCAGTCAGACCAAGACCTCGTCTCCGGGTCATACGGTGGTTGTCCGGTTTTCCCACCGTACACAAATGGTGTCCTGTCACAATCCTCCGTGAATTGTTGAATGCCTGTGTTAACCTATCAGCTGACGACCCTTTACTCCATTTCAGATCCAACCCGCTAACTACTTCTCAATTCATCAAACATTTACGCATTTCGGTCAGGTCGCTGGGAGGAGTCCCGACTTCATTATCCGGTCACTCCTTCCGTATTGGCGCAGCTACAGCCACTTCTAAGCACGGGGTCCCGACCCACGTAATCATGAAATTAGGATGTTGGAAATGCGGATGCTACATGCAGTATATCCCTAACCCTCGCAAAGAAATGGCTAGCGCATTCCAGTCTCTTGTGTTGTAATCTGCAATAAACAAATGTTTGTTTAAATCCGGGTTTTGCCCTCTTTTCCAGGCATATTCTTTACGCCGCAGTTATGGCACACCTCAGACTGCTTAGTTGAGGTCGATTAGGTTATTGGTTACAGTTGGTTGTTAGGTTAGTATTAGGGTTGTACGCATATCAGTCATGTAGCAATGACCACAAATGGAAAGGCCTGCGCAGCTGGCCTGTAATTGTGGGAGGAGCGGGATGACCATAAAACCCACGGCTCTCCCCCCTTCATTGACGCCGTGGGTTCTTCGCTCCCACCCGCCCCCCCTTCTTTTCATTCCATCACACTTACCACAGGGTATGCCCTCTTTTCCAGGCATATTCTTTACGCCGCAGTTATGGCACACCTCAGACTGCTTAGTTGAGGTCGATTAGGTTATTGGTTACAGTTGGTTGTTAGGTTAGTATTAGGGTTGTACGCATATCAGTCATGTAGCAACGACCACAACTCCGTATTATCAGAAGTTCCCAACTAAAAATAATATTGTACTATCCTCACTGAGCGCTCAGAGACCCTACTTTTCTGTTTTTAAATCATGTCCTAAATAATGCATCATTGAAGAGCTATTACTGCTATTTATTGGACAGACAATAAAGCTGACACTCCTTACAATAGATGTAGCTTAGATTTCTGGCTTCTACTACCATGTCAGCATTGCATCGATCTTTATTTAATGCATATATAAAGGTTATGGAACTGATAGCAGAACATTAATGGGGTTTAGAAAGGGAGTGAAGAGCTGCTAAAAAAAGAATATCTATTACTCTGGAGGACAAGCAGCACGTCTACGCATTACATTGATTTCAATAAGAACTGTGTAATACTTCATTCCTCCTGTGGAAGGCCCTGTAGAGAAATTAACAGTTATTGTTCGATTAGTTAGAAATTACTACTGATTGGTTAGATTAAAAAAAATACATAAAATTGAATTGCAAACTGCATATATACCGTATTTTTCGTCCTATAGGACGCACCGGCGTATGAGACGCACCCAATTTATAGGTGCAAAATCTAAAAAAATAAAGATTTTGAACCCAATAGTGGTCTTCAACCTGCGGACCTCCAGATGTTGCAAAACTACAACTCCCAGCATGCCCGGACAGCCAACGGCTGTCTGGGCATGCTGGGAGTTGTAGTTTTGCAACATCTGGAGGTTCGCAGATTGAAGACCACTGCATAGGAGGTAATACTCACGCGTCCCCGCCGCTCCGGACCCGTCACCGCTGCCCTGGATGTCGCTCCATCGCTGTCGCCGTGTCCCCGTCGCTCCGGAACGTCTCTGCTGCCAGCCGGGTATCCTCGCTCTCCGTCGCCGCCATCACGTCGTTACGCACTCCGACGCACGTACGCGACGACGTGATGACGAGGAAGGAGAGCGCCGGCCATACAGCGGATCCCTGAACGGAGAAGACACCGAGGAGGCAGGTAAGGTCCCTCCCGGTGTCCTGTAAGCACTAACTCGGCTATTCAGTCGGGCTGTTCGGGACCGCCGCGGTGAAATCGCGGCGGTCCCGAACAGCACGACTGAACAGCTGGGTTAGTGTCACTTTCCCTTCAGACGCGGCGGTCAGCTTTGATCGCCGCGTCTGAAGGGTTAATACAGGGCATCGCCGTGATCAGTGATGTCTTGTATTAGCCGCGGGTCCCGGCCGTTGATGGCTGCAGGGACCGCCGCGATAGGGGTGTATTCGCCGTATAAGACGCACCGACTTTTCCCCCTCAGTTTTGGGGAAGAAAAAGTGCGTCTTATACGGCGAAAAATACGGTAAGTCAGCAATTCATAAATAATTAGAGAGTAAACATCTCCCCAATATGCAACATTGCACAAAGAAATAAATTCATAGCCTTGTAAAATAACAGTCTTCATAGCAGCCAATATTGCATATACCCAGAGATACCTTAAATGACAAAATACAATATTTTTTCGAAGTCAACATATCATTCTACTAGTGATGTCCCGAACAGTTTGCCGGTGAATAGTTCCCGGCGAACATAGCTTGTTCACGTTCGCCGGGGCGGGTGAACCTATGCGATGTTCGATCCGCCCCCTATTCATCATCATTGAGTAAACTTTGACCCTGTTTTTCACAGTCAGCAGACGCATTCCAGCCAATCAGCAGCAGACCCTCCCTCCCAGACCCTCCCACCTCCTGGACAGCATCCATTTTAGATTCATTCTGAAGCTGCATTCTTAGTGAGAGGAGGGACAGGGTAGCTGCTGCTGATTTAAAGGGGTACTCCTGTGAAAACCTTTTTTCTTTTAAATCAACTGGTGGCAGAAAGTTAAACATATTTGTAAATTACTTCTATTAAAAAATCTTAATCCTTCCAGTACTTATTAGCTGCTGAATGCTACAGAGGAAATTCCTTTCTTTTTGGAACACTGATGACATCACGAGCACAGTGCTCTCTGCTGACATCTCTGTCCATTTTAGCAACCATGCATAGCAGATGCATGTTAAGGGCAGCATGGTGGCTCAGTGGTTAGCACTGCTGTCTTGCAGTGCTGGGGACTTGGGTTCAAATCCCATTAAGGACAACAATAAATAAAGTGTTATTATTATTATAACGTCAGCAGAGAGAACTGTGCTCATGATGTCATCAGAGAGCATTCCAAAAAGAAAATAATTTCCTCTGTAGTATTCAGCATAATAACTACAGGAAGGATTAAGATTTTTTAATAGAAGTAATTTACAAATATGTTTAACTTTCTGCCACCAGTTGATTTAAATGAAAAAAGATTTTCACCGGAGTACCCCTTTAATAGGGAAATCGATAGCTAGGCTAGTGTATTCAGTGTCCACTAAAGTCCTGAAGGACTCATCTGATCTCTGCTGTAAGGACAGCACCCCAAAAAGCCATTTTTAGGGCTAGAACCTCAGTCTGCTTTTTTTCCCCCCTGTGTAATCTAATTGCAGTTGCCTGCCTGGCAGCATGTGTGTGTCAGGCTCACAGCGTATACTGTGCCCACTTGCCCAGTGCCACCACTTATATCTGGTGTCACAATAGCTTGCATTTAAAAAAAAAAAAACTTTTTTGACTGTAATATAATAACAGTCAGTCATTTCAGGGCCTGCCAGGACACAGTGTCACACCAGTGCAACTCATATCTGGTGTAACAGTAGTGTACATTTAAAAAAAACAGCACTTTTTTGACAGTGAAATAATAGCAGTCAGTTTCCTTCACACGTGTGCGTTTCAGGGCCTGCCGGGGCACGGTGTCACACCAGTGCAACTCATATCTTGTGTAACAGTAGTGTATATTTGACTGCATAGAACACACTTCCCCTTATATACCAAGAGCCCTCTCCCCCTTTCCCCCCCAAAAACAACAGACTCAATTCTCCATTTTAACTGGGCTGGGTAGTGGTCACAGCTCAAATTTATTTTATGTAAACAACATAACCATATAAAATTGCACGGCAGTTAACATTTAACATTAGCTTTTACCTCAACATAAACTAGAAACTCTTACCAAGGCGGTATGCCGACTGCCAGACTCCTGGCGGGCATATGTGCCCTCGGTACCTTTTCCTCCAACTCCTCTCTTACCAGGCCACCGAGGAGCCCCTGTACACCTACACGGTGCTCCGACCGCCACTAAGGAGGAAAAGTGCCTGTTCTAGGCCATCCTGAAGGCCGGACAGAAATATGTCCAGGCCAATATGGGTTAGGTGGACCCCGTCTGGGATCATAAAACGCCTGTTGTCCCCTTCGAGCTCCCGGTGGCGAATAACCACACCACCTTTTGAGTGCACAAACCTTGCCATCCGCAAGTTCACCAGCCGGCGAGATCGCACAATGGCGTCGGCATTGCGGGCCTCCTCCCACGAAACCCTCGGAACAATCTCCGACCACACCAGCATCAGTTCCGTAAAGAAAACCGACATTCTCTCCACATCAGCCTTCATCAGTGTTATAAGGTCCAGAACCCGGGAATGACAAAGTTCATCCCCCCCAACATGAAACACCAAAATCAAACTAGTAGTAGTTAACCTTTCAATGTCCACCGCCTCCGTCAATACCCTAGGCCACCACATGCCCGGAATACCTCTCCAGTGAGTCACAATGTCACTGCAGCCCAAAGATCGACCCCCAGGCCGACAATCCGCTCTCTGATCCGCCCGATGGAAGTAAGAGTGACCCAGGAACTAAACATTGGCTATCGGAGAATCTGAAAAAGAAGAAACATTAAAGCAACAATTCTGGGCGAACATACCCCGCATAACAACCAGACCTCCAGCGCCCAATACACTGTATTGCATCCACTGACAGGCACGCTCTGGAAGCCTCGGTTTCAGCCCCAATCTGAAAGGACCTACCGACCCCAAACAACGCTTAAACACAACTTAAATTTGAAAACGGGTTAGGGGTGATCCATCAGCATGCGCAAAAAATGTGCACCAGGCTCCCTGACCGCCAAAAAATTCCAAAACTTTCTGCACGGGGCAGGTAACCCAACCAACCGCTAAAACACGCACCCACACGCCTTGCCCCACCTGGTCCATCTTAGAACGCCTAACACGCAGCTGCAGCACACCGTTGGAACACACCACCCATCCCACTCTTAGAGGCAGTAACTAACTTCCCAATTCTCAAAGCGCCAAAAAACATAACGCAAAAAGCGTCAGAATACAAACGCAATTCAAAAACGGAAGAACAGCCCCATTCCGTTGCATCCAAAAGCAGGCCTAACAGGGAAAAAGAAACTGGCCGACAAGTTTCCCGCCGCACATGAGTGCGCTGCCAGCCTTTCAAAGCCTGCTGGATCAAGAAGCGCTTAGCAACATCTTCCCAACCAAAAAGCTTAAAATAAAAACTAACGCCGGACCAGCGCCGTCGGGCAACTATTGCAGAATGTAGCAGCTGCTGCAACAATACCTAATTTTTCAGGCATGTGTACATGCCTAATTTTTCTGGCCCCTGGTGCTGCACTGTGGCTTCAAAAACCGAACCAAAAAAAAGGCACATAACAGGGATTAAACTGATAGGAGTGGTGTGTTTAATAGTACTATTCCTATCTGGTAGCACATTAGATTGCACGCGCAGTGCCCCAAAATTGAAGTAGGAGGACCGACCAAGCATCTTTTTCCATCTCCCGGTTCCTAAAATTGATGCCATATACATATCCCTGATAGGGGACGTAACAGGGATTAAACTGATAAGAATAGTACTACTTAACACAAGTTATAATAACTGAGAGAGAAGTCTGAAGAAGAGGAGTCAGAGGAGGAAGGTGGCTTTGAGGAGGTGGAAGACCAAACACAGGAGGCGTCCCAGGGGGCTTGTTGTCACCTTTCGGGGACCCTTGGTGTTGTACGTGGCTGAGTGGAGGAAGAGACCTTCAATTACATCAGTGAGGACAAGGAACGGGACAGGGCTAGCTTGGTATCCAACCTTGCGCAAATGAGAAGTTTGCGGTTGTCTGCGGTGCATTAAACGGGGAGTTAGGTCTGTCACTGCGAAGCGGGCGTAACCCTTACACTACCTGATCAATACAACCAGGCCCGTGGCTACAGGACAGGCAAAGCAAGCAATTGCTTGGGGCCCCGAGCTGACCAGGGGCCCCGAGCAGAGCTGGTGCTTGCCCATCATGTAGCGACGGGGCAATTCCCCCCATCACTATTAAGGACATCCCTGTGTCCCGAAAGATGTTTTCGGGACACAGGGATGCCCCCGTTAACTCTCTGCGGCCCCACGTTAAGTTTAAAAACGCAGGGGCCGCCAGGTGATAGCGCACGCCGGGACGTCATTAACGTCCCGTGCATGCGCTCATAGCAACGGAGGCGCAGAAGACCGGAGCATCGAGGAGGAGGAAGACGTGCAAAGGCCAGCATGGTAAGTGACCAGCGGCACGTCATCTTCGGTGTTCCGACCACCGCTTCTCCGGTCCCGGAACTAACGCTATGGCCGGACGGGAGGAGCGGTGGTCGGAGCACTGAAGTGGGGCAGTACACAGGCATACAGCCTCCAGCCATACACTGTATATGGCTGGAGGCTGTATGTCTGTGGGGTCCACTGCCTACTTAATGTGGGGAGAACTATGCTGCACCTAATGTGAGGGGAACTATACTGCACCTAATGTGGGGGAACTATACTGCCAACCTAATGTGGGGGGAACACTTCCAACCTAATGGGGGGAGAACTATGCTGCACCTAATGTGGGGGGAACACTGCCAGCCTAATGTGGGGAGAACTATGCTGCACCTAATGTGGGGGAACTCTGCCAGCCTAATGTGGGGAGAACTATTCTGCACCTAATGTGGGGGAACTCTGCCAGCCTAATGTGGGGAGAACTATGCAGCACCTAATGTGGGGGAACACTGCCAACCTAATGTGGGGAGAACTATGCTGCACCTAATGTGGGGGGAACACTGCCTACCTAATGTGGGGAGAACTATGCTGCACCTAATGGGGGGGGGGGAACACTGCCTACCTAATGTGGGGGGAACACTGCCAACCTAATGTGGGGAGAACTATGCTGCACCTAATGTGGGGGGAACACTGCCCACCTAATGTGGGGGGAACTATGCTGCACCTAATGTGGGGGGAACTATGCTGCACCTAATGTGGGGGGAACACTGCCAACCTAATGTGGGGAGAACTATGCTGCACCTAATGTGGGGGGAACACTGCTAACCTAATGTGGGGAGAACTATGCTGCACCTAATGTGGGGGGGAACACTGCCAACCTAATGTGGGGAGAACTATGCTGCACCTAATGTGGGGGGGAAACTGCCTACCATCCTTCAAACGGCCCTGGATACAACATCATACCTGATGTTTTAAAGCACGTTATTCCAAACAATTTTGGAATGTTAGGTGATTTATGCCCCCTCCGGCATGCCACAGAACAGGTGTTAGTCCCCTTGAAACAACTTTTCCATCACTATTGTGGCCAGAAAGAGTCCCTGTGGGTTTTAAAATTCGCCTGCCCATTGAAGTCTATGGCGGTTCGCCCGGTTCGCGAACATTTACGGAAATTCGCGTTCGCCGTTCGTGAACAGAAAATTTTTGGTTCTCTACATCACTACATTCTACCTATAAATACATTTTACCATTAGTTTATTGTTGAAGCAAATATCTAATGCAAAGAGATGGATGCACTATGCCACATGACAAACTGAGCGCTGTTAACCCCTTAAGGACGCAGGACGTAAATGTACGTCCTGGTGAGGTGGTACTTAACGCACCAGGACGTACATTTACGTCCTGTGCATAACCGCGGGCATCGGAGCGATGCCCGTGTCATGCGCGGTTGATCCCGGCTGCTGATTGCAGCCAGGGACCCGCCGGCAATGGCCGACGCCCGCGATCTCGCGGGCGTCCGCCATTAACCCCTCAGGTGCCGGGATCAATACAGATCCAGGCATCTGCGGCAGTGCGCGATTTGAATGAATGATCGGATCGCCCGCAGCGCTGCTGCGGGGATCCGATCATTCATAACGCCGCACGGAGGTCCCCTCTCCTTCCTCCGTGCGGCTCCCGGCGTCTCCTGCTCTGGTCTGTGATCGAGCAGACCAGAGCAGAAGATGACCGATAATACTGATCTGTTCTATGTCCTATACATAGAACAGATCAGTATTAGCAATCATGGTATTGCTATGAATAGTCCCCTATGGGGACTATTCAAGTGTAAAAAAGAAATGTAAAAAAATGTAAAAAAATTTAAAAGTAAAAGAAAGTGAAAAATCCCCTCCCCCAATAAAAAAAGTAAAACGTCCGTTTTTTCCTATTTTACCCCCAAAAAGCGTAAAATTTTTTTTTATAGACATATTTGGTATCGCCGCATGCGTAAATGTCCGAACTATTAAAATGAAATGTTAATGATCCTGTACGGTGAACGGCGTGAACGAAAAAATAAAATAAAAGTCCCAAATTCCTACTTTTTTATTACATTTTATTTAAAAAAATTATAAAAAATTTATTAAAAGTTTTTTATATGCAAATGTGGTATCAAAAAAAAGTACAGATCATGGCGCAAAAAATTAGCCCCCATACCGCCGCTTATACGTAAAAATAAAAAAGTTAGAGGTCATCAAAATAAAGGGATTATAAACGTACTAATTTGGTTAAAAAGTTTGTGATTTTTTTTTAAGCGCAACAATAATATAAAAGTATGTAATAATGGGTATCATTTTAATCGTATTGACCCTCAGAATAAAGAACAAATGTCATTTTTACCATAAATTGTACGGCGTGAAAACGAAACCTTCCAAAATTAGCAAAATTGCGTTTTTCGTTTTAATTTCCCCACAAAAATAGTGTTTTTTTGTTGCGCAATACATTTTATGATATAATGTGTGCTGTCATTACAAAGGACAACTGGTCGCGCAAAAAACAAGCCCTCATACTAGTCTGTGGATGAAAATATAAAAGAGTTATGATTTTCAGAAGGCGAGGAGGAAAAAATGAAAACGTAAAAATTAAATTGTCTGAGTCCTTATGGCCAAAATGGGCTGAGTCCTTAAGGGGTTAAAGGGGTACTCCAGTGGAAAACATTTTTTTTTCTGACTTTATAAGTCAACTGGTGCCAGAAAGTTAAACAGATTTGTAAATGACTTCAAGTAAAGAATCTTTACCCTTCCTGTACTTTTTAGCAGCTGTGTGCTACCGAGGAAATTCTGTTGTTTTTGAAAAAAAAAATGTTTTGTCTTGTCCACAGTGCTCTCTACTGACACCTCTGTCCATGCTAGGAACTGTCCAGAGTAGCATAGGTTTGCTATGGGGATTTTCTCCTGCTTTGGACTGTACCTGATACGGACAGAGGTGCCAGCAGAGAGCACTGTGGACAAGACAAAAAAGAAATTCAAAAAGAACAGAATTTACTCTGTAGCATACAGCTGCTAAAAAGTACAGGAAGGGTAAAAAAAAATTAAAAGAAGTAATTTACAAATGTACAAATCTGTTTAACTTTCTGGCACCAGTTCATTAAAAAAAAAAAAAAAAAAAGTTTTCCACCGGAGTACCCCTTTCACAGATCTACTACACCTTCATTAAAGCTTTAACATTGATTTCTTATGTTGATCTTTGTGTAAGCTAAAATATTTATTTAATGTTCCTTCCCTTGTACTCCCAGGTACTTAACAGCAAAATCTGAAATTGTACGTGAAGTGGCTGAAACAGAGGCCTCTGAATTATGCAGATGCAATGAATTATTAATTATTAATTCATTCTTCTTCCTAAATAACCAGCATTAACTTCATTGTGTAGTTTTACAGAAAAATAAATGCATCACGAGAAGAGATACATTGGATCTAGAGCAGTCCGCCCCAGCGTTCTCTACAATACAGTTACGTGCTACACATACATTGTTAACAGGATCTACTAAGGGGGCATTTCAGCCATTAAAGGGGTGGTCCGGTGAAAAACAACATTTCCCCTATGCACAGGATAGGGGATAAGTGTCTGATTGCGGGGGTCCGACCAGAGAGTCAGGTCCCATTCAGGAGATAGTTCACAATAAAGGTGGTGCGGCACTGCTAGTGGTGTCCTGGGGTATGAGAGGGCAGATGGATACTAGTGTAGCTATGTTGCTGGAGGTGGTGCTCAGATATGGCAAGCAGTGTACAGGTCAATCCATAAGGAAAAGAAAATATCGGCACTCACCAATTCAGCTTGCAAGTCTTCTTTATTGAAGCATACTTACATATAGGGTACAGAAGAGAAGGGTAGTGGGAGGATAGTGAAAGGCGACCGAGCTCTTGTTTCGCACGCTTGGCGTGCTTCGTCCGGCCGGACGAAGCACGCCAAGCGTGCGAAACAAGAGCTCGGTCGCCTTTCACTATCCCCCCACTACCCTTCTCTTCTGGACCCTACATGTAAGTATGCTTCAATAAAGAAGACTTGCAAGCTGAATTGGTGAGTGCCGATATTTTCTTTTCCTTATGGATTGACCCATTGAGGAGATCATGGAGGGTCCCAGAAAATCAGACCCCATGATGAGATACGTATCTCTTATTCTGTGTATAGGGATAAGTTGTTTTTAACTGGACAACCTCTTTAACCTTTATCATCTATGCAAAGGTCCAACTACCAGGGCCTCAAAACCTCAATCCTTCATCCATCCCTACAGGGACATACACAGACATTTTGGCGGGCAGGGGCTTAAGTAGAAAAAAGGGCAGTTCTGATTAAAAAAATTTTGTAAAAACCTTACATATGTTACTACAACCCAATTCCTAAGGTAAGGCTGAATGGGACCCGCATCACCCCCACAGAGGTCCCAATCAATGAGGGCATTCAAGGACAGGTGCATTAAAAGGCAGGGGCTCAAGCCTATGTGTGCACGTCCCTGCATCCCTAACATACCTGTGGCTGGAAGGTACATGTGATGGTGGATGGGTGGAGTAGTCCAAAGCATCTGAGGGTGTTAGTCCTTCGGGCAAAGTCTATAGTGTAGTTATGGATGACTGTGGTTGGCTAACCCTGTACATCCCCCTGTGGACCCAACTTTTATAGCTGGGGGTCTGCACAATAGATGGTAGTACTATTAGTATACTTGGGTGAGGCATCTGGGGGTGTATCCATGATGACGAGCGCAATGGTAATATTCTAGATACATTTTTTACTTTATTTTTGCTGAAGACCGCTGTGCCCAATCCAACAATATATTCTCACTGCACAGGATATGAAGTTACAGTACTGCTAGATGAAATGCGTGGAAATTGGTAACAGTTCCCTTTAGGTGCTTTGTTAGTAGAAATACTGAAAAGAAAAGTCTCTGGCAATGCTGAACACACTTTATTGTTGCTAATGGTGACAGACATAGTCCAATGTACCTAAATCTCTACCAATCAGAGCCTACACAGGTTGGCCAACTGTGGTGAGGGTTCTTTAGAAGTGCGTATCATACAGGCGTTCATGACATGTAAGCCATGCTTCACTAACTCTGGCAGGAAGCCCATAAAGTCCTAAGTGAGTGCAGAAGAGTCCTTGCTCAGCTATTCTTTCCTATTATTAAAGATAGAAATAGGATACAAATTGCCCTTTTGGCATTGACCAGAGAAAGTCTCTACAATGCCATACAGTTCAATGATTACCACGACCCAGATCTTACTCCTAAGCAACTGGAACTGGAGTTGACTTGCTGACAAGAGACAGGGCTTATTAGTTTCAACCATCTGGGAAAAAAAGCCTTGGACTTTCTAGCAGTTTCTACATATAAACTAATCTGAGGGAAGCCATGTGATCAATGTTCAATGCAATCCACCAATAGTAGCAGTAAAAAGGGAAATGTGAACACTTACACTTCCCAATGCTACAGTGTATGCAGAGAGTTTAACTCCTAGAGACTTAGATATAATTCCAGACACTTAAATGGGCACTGTCATGAAATCTAAAAGTTGATATGTTGTAGTACTTAAGTACTACAACATATCTCTAATATACTTTAATTTAAAAAAGTGATTTTAAACCAGTTTAAAATCACTTTTAAATTCGGCCACTAGGGGTCGCCCTCCTAGTGGCCAAATGCATTCGGCAGTGATGTCACTACTGAATTTCGACTCATTTAAGCCTGGCAATGAGTCGAAATTCAGTCACTGCGGTGTTCGCTCCCGCCTGTCAATCAAACAGGCGAGAGCGAGCACGCTGATAGTTGGGGCTGCGCGCATTGGCCAGCTCCACTGGCCTCGAGCGCGGCCCCGCCCACCCCCATTACCCTGTCCGGAGGCATCGCGCGCACTCATTGCTGCGCTGATCCTCAGGATGGACAAGTCTGATCTGAGGTCTTATAATACTTTGGGGGAGCGGAATGTCTTTTTCGGGTGGTCGGAGGGAGAAGGGTGGGGGGTGTTGCGCAGCGGGGCCTGGGGGAGCGGGATGTGTGGCAGCTGTGGCTGAGACTGTTTTCACCACAGGGTGCCTACAGTTGTTTCCCCACTACAACTCCCAGCATGCCCTGACAGCCAATAGATGTCAGGGCAAGCTGGGAGTTGTAGTGGTGAAACAGCTGGAGGCACCCTGTATAGTTGAACTAAGGGTGGAAGTCGGACCCCCCAGCAGGCATCAGTGACGTCACACCTGCTGGGGAAGTCTGCCTGGTAGTGAGCACACTACCAGGCAGAAAAAAAAGCATTTTTAATATAGTAAAAAAAAATGTAGAGGCAGGGAGGGGGTTAGGGATAGATGAGCAATAGGCAGGGACAGAAAAAAAAAAAGGGATGGTGGGAGCTACCCTTTAAGAGGAAGATTTATCAAAATCTGTGCAGAGGAAAAATTGCTGAGTTGCCCATAGCAACCAATCAGATAGCTTCATTTTTCAGATGCCTTTTCAAAAAATGAAAGGAGCAATCTGATTGGTTGCTATGGGCAATTCAGCAACTTTTCTTCTGGATAGGTTTTGATTAATCTTCCCCTTAGAGAGAGAACTCCTCAGCCGAATGACAACCATACACTTCAGCAGATGGGAGACGGTACTGAGACACTGCAGAGAGTTAAAGGGATATTCCAGGATTTTTTTCTATTTGACTGTGCTACAGGGGCTGTGAAGTTAGAGTAGTTTGTAATATAGTGTCTGTACCTGTGTGTGACGATTTTCTCGCAATTCTTCTGAGATTTTCACTCCAATATTTATTTTTACCAGCATACAAAATGACTGTTGTCTCAGATTTTTCCCAGCTTGCAATGCGGCAGATACCTGACTTACCAGTCAGCTGATGGCAGGGAGCCTGTCTGCTTCAATGGGTGGAGCGATCGCTTGGTGGGAGAGAGATCAATCTGCAACAGCTGTAGGCACCCTGAATGAAAACCACACTGATTTGAATGGATGCAACTTATTTATGTTTCAGTGGGTGGGGTGGCTGATGTGTGGGAGGGAGGAAGATGGAATTGTGGGATTTGTAGTCAAAAAAAGAAAAGTCAAACAGGAAATACTAGTTCACAAACAGCTAGCCACAGTGTTATGGTAATCTCACAACATAGCCATTTAGCCCCAAGACAAGCGCAGATCCTTTCTAAGCATGTCCATTACTGTCTGCCAGGTACATACTAAAATCACCTTATGGTGGATAACCCCCTTTAACTATGAGCACCACTTCTCCATGCAAGTATATGCAAGTTTCAAAAGCAACCAAGTGAGAATCCACAGGTGTTTTCATTATCTTCCACAGATGCACTCAGTACAGAGAGGCATCATGCTTGCTTGACAACTCTTTCTCACTGTTGATGGGAGCAGCGCAGCTCTTTTCATTCCGGCAGTCAGACTTCCCGTTGATGGTATATACTAGCAATGTCCAATGGTAAAGAAAACAGCGCCGGTACTGCAAAATAGCAATGGCCTTAAACACTCCAGTTGATGAGGCAATGGATGGATATATGGGTGATGCAGCAATGATGGGGTGCACCTACATGGAACAAATATGTATACAATGGTGAGAAATGCACTCACCCAAAAGTATGCCTGCTAACATGGTTTTATTTCTTCATGCATTCAGGAACAAGGGGTCAGGAAGGGAAGAAAAGACAAGAGCTCAGCTAGGCATACTTTTGGGTGAGTGCATTACTGTCCTTTCTATGTCTCATCATATACAGTGTTGAGCACGAATATTCGTAATGCAAATTTTTTTTGCGAATATCGGCACTTCGCGATTTGGCGAATATTTAGAATATAGTGCAATAAATAAAGTGCTTTTTTTCACATGCAAATTTTTGTGCAAATTTTTATGCAAATTTTCCATGCGAATAGGGGTCTATCACATGGGTTTATCACGTGGTTCTGTTTCTTTGGGGTTTATCTTTTTCACATGCAAATTTTCACATGGAAAAAAAAGTGAATGAACACAGCGAATATGCGGATTTTGCGAACATAGGACGAATAATCGTCAATATATTCGTGAAATATCGTAAATTCAAATATGGCCCTTGCTGCTCATCACTAGCATATGGAAGCTGCACTAACCCTCTCCTGGATAGCAGATAGTGATCGGAAGAGGATGGTGAAGGTACAATAGCACAGTACTTCACTGTCACTGATGTCCTGTAGGGGGTTACAGGTGGCACTGGAGGCTGCGTACTATATACTGCATTATATACAAAAAAGAAGGTTGAAGCAGCACTCTTGGTCAAAAAAAGGAGGCTCTTAGCGCACTTTTTGATCAAAACATGTCCCCCACCCACCACGCGGAGGTTGATATATGGGTCTGTAGGTGCAAAATTGAAAGCGTTATGATTTTTATAAGGGGAGGAGGAAAAGACAAAAGCACAAAAACGAAAAATCGCCTGGTCCTTAAGGCCAAATTGGGCTTTGTCCTTAAGGGGTTAATCAAGAAGATAACTGGCAAGTAAAAATTGGGGCATTTTCAGGCTTAATGCGTAATGCAGAAGAAGCTGTGTGCACTGTGGCTCTGTGTACTATGGCAAATCATTGCATGCTGCGTCCCAAATCACAGATCATACAGGTTTAACATTGCGGCCACCAGTGAAAGTAGCAGCGCCCAGGCCAGGCAGCTGGTTTTTATCCCTTTAAAGGGGTACTCCCTTAATGCAAGTCTAAGGCGGGCCGTGACGTCACGAGGGGCGGAGCCGTGACGTAACGATGCTCTGGCCCCTGTATTGCCCGTCATTACATACAGAGTGAACTCGCTCTGTGTAGTAATGATGTCGGGGTGCCGCAGCGGCGATCCCTGGGGGTCCCCAGCAGCGGGACCGTGGCGATCTAACATCTTATCCCCTATCCTTTGGATAGGGGATAAGATGTCTAGGGGCGGAGTTCCCCTTTAAAGACACAGCCCATTTTATTTTTGCGTTTTCATTTTTTCCTCCTCGCTTTCTAAAATCCATAAGTTTTTGAATATTTTCACATGGAGACCTTTGTTTTTTGCACAACCAATTGTACTTTGTACAGACATCGGTCATTTTACTATAAAATATACGGCAAACACCCAAAAAACTATTATTTGCAGGAGGAAATTTAAACGGAAACTGCAATTTTGCTAATTTTTGGAGGGTTTTGTTTTCACACTGTTCACTTTACGGTAAAAATAACGTTTTCTTTATTCTCTGGGTCAATACGATAATAATGATATCCATGGATATGTGGTGTCCCGGTACCGTATTTCACACGTTACCTTGTGGTGAAATCCCCAAAGACAGAGTCCTTAGGAACAGTGGGGGTCCTCTACCTTAGCTAGCCCCTCGTCACCCCTTAGTTAGTTAATATTTATGTAAATAAATATGTAAATATGGCTATTAAAGATTCCTACCTTTTCGCGTCGCAGGACCTGCGGGTCATGTGACTTAGTTCAGAACTCTATGGTTTGCTGAAGGACCTTTGGTAATTCTCATGTCACGTGTTCACTCACAATGCAATGTAACAGTGAGTGACAGTTGTTACGGACCAATCCAAAACGGACAACCCCTGCCCATATAAGGGAGCGGCCGCCATTATTCTCTCTTTTGGGTTGCTGACTCTGGATGAGGTAGGACCTCCGCAACTTCCAAATACAAGGACTAGGCCCAAATCCTTGCGGCTGCGGCCTATGCTAGAGGCTATTAGATTTTACAATTCCCCGTTATCTCTGCAAGATCACTGGACCTAAACGCTCCCCTAAATCCAGCGGATCTATGCTACAGAATCTATGAGAAGCTATATTAAGCTCATCTGATCCCAACCAACTGTCAATCGCTGCCCAGTTATAAATGGACTTTGTTATCTGGATTGTCATTGATATAGCCTGCGTCAGAAATTCTTCAGTAAAAGTTCCTGCAAGTTTTAAGTTCTACAGTGGTTGTGGACAATCTAATTATTACGCACGCAACTATCGCTCTTGGGAAGGGTGGCGATAGGCCCAGCAGCATTACAGAATTTAACCCTCACCCTGGCGTTACGAGTGTCGGGGGTTGGCAGCGCCCTTTCAGTATCTAGAACAGCAACACCCCAACTAACCTACACCCCACAAGACTTTTCCACACAGTTCCTCACCACTAGAGATGAGCGAACTTACAGTAAATTCGATTCGTCATGAACTTCTCGGCTCGGCAGTTGATGACTTATCCTGCATAAATTAGTTCAGCCTTCAGGTGCTCCGGTGGGCTGGAAAAGGTGGATACATTCCTAGGAAAGAGCCTCCTAGGACTGTATCCACCTTTTCCAGACCACGGGAGCACCTGAAAGCTGAACTAATTTATGCAGGAAAAGCAATCAACTGCCGAGCCGAGAAGTTCGTGACGAATCGAATTTACAAACTTCTTTTTTACAAAATTAGTACTGAGCACCTATAACTTTTCCATTTTTCCCTATACAGGGCTGTTTGAGGGCTCATTTTTTTTGCACATTGACCTGTCTTTTTTTTAGTACCACTTTTGTGTTTAATTGACTTTTTAGTCACATAAACGTTTATGGGAATGTGATATGAGCAAAACACAGCAATTCTGGACTTTTTTAAAATGTATTTTTATTAATGTCTACTCCGTTCACCGAACAGGATCATCAATATTATATTTTGATAGTTTGGAAATTTATGCACGTGGAGATACCAAATATGTTAATTATTTTATTTTATTTTTTTACGCTTTTTGGGGGTAATATGGGAAAAAAGGTTGATTTAAATTTTTATTGGGAGGGGGAGATTTTTTACTTTTTTTTTTTACTCTTTTTATGTTCCCATAGATGTCGCGTGTGATCCCGCTGATAACGCCCGCATTGCTGCAGATACCGTGATCTGTGCTGATCATGACATCTGAGGGGTTAATGACATCAGTGCGATCATTGATTTCTGCCATTACCGCTGGCCCCGGTAATGCATCTCTGAGCAGAATACGCAGACATTTCTATTCTTTCTGCGGACGCCAGAATTTGAATTTCTGTGCCAGATATTTTCTGTGCGGAAATTCTGCTGTGCGTATAGTGCGCCAGAATCCCATTGAAACTAATGGGACTCTGCTTCAGCAGAATTTCCATGCAGAATATTGCTTGCGGAATTTCCATGCAGAAATCCTGATGTGTGAACATAACCTAAGAATTATTAAAAAGGTGGACGGCGCAAAGAAGGGGTGAGACCAAAGGGTGGGACAAAGGGGCGACAAAATTAGGTTTTGCCTAGGGTGGCAAAAATCCTTGCACCGGCCCTGGTGGCGGCAGGCTGCTAAACTGGCAGGGTCCCAGTGCCATTTAACACCCCCCCCCCCCTTTGATCCCCCTGTGCCATTCCAATCCCCAGTCCCCCTCTGATCCCCCTTGTGTCATCTCAATCAGCCTAGTCCCGGCCGGAGTGGTTTGTGCTACTTTTGCACAAGTTGCATGTCATAAATCAGTGTGCAAACTGTGCACTTAGAAAACCACACCCATTCGCCAGCGCAGAATATATGCCATCAGAAAGCTGCCACATAAATGCGGAACGCGCTGGTTGCCGCAACTATACAAATATATAGCACAACCTGCAGCCTGTTCCAACCTATTGTGAAAACAATCATTTAGGCTGGGAAATACCATACTCGCTGCCGGCGCATGTTACATCGGAATCAATAGGGTAATATGAAACTCCAGACACTAATGGGGTTTTCTTCATCCTTTTATTGTGTTATTAGGCTATCAAATTTGTGGGAGGCTGAGAGTATAGGTTTTTTGTTTTTTTTTGTATTTAATGAAGTTCTGGTGTTTTTCTTCCCAACTTTTCAAAAGAAACCCTTCAGTCACATGATGAAAGAATCACATGACTTGTAAAGAGAAAAGCCAGTGGGGGTGGATTAACGCCATAGGGGGGGGGGGGGGGGAGGGTTGGATGCCTATAAGAATAATAATAATAATCATACACATTGGGGGAGATGTATGAAAACCTGTGCAGAGGGAGTTGACCAGTTGCCCATAGCAACCAATCAGATCGCTTCTTTCACTTTTCAGAGGCCTTTTTAAAAATGAAAGAAGCGATCTGATTGGTTGCTATGGGCAACCACTTTTCCTCTTCACAGGTTTTGATAAATCTCCCCCAGTGTTTTTGGCAAAAATTCCACAAAGATGGCACCTTGGAAGAAAAGAAATGGGGGGGGGCAGTTTTTGTGGTGTCTTTTTGAAAATTGTGAATGTTCCTAGGCTTATGCTGGGATTAAACACAGTTTATATGCAGCATTTTTCAAATCTCACATTGCTTTATCTATGGCGCCCCCACCCCCCCATGTCAGGGCATGCTGGGAGTTGTAGTTTTGCAACAGGTGGACAGCCACAAGGGATGACTGATGCAGTATGTCAATCTAGGGCCATGGTGTCTGATCTTGAACTGGCAGCAGGAGCCACGACCACTTTAAAACAATGGCTGCCGGGACGTCTGACGAGTGACATCCCACGCTGCAGACCCCAATGTCAGGGACGTCACTCGTCAGGCTGTTGGGGGCCACATAATGATATTACAAATACTAAGCGTCTGGTTAGGAGAAACAAATATTACACACCCATAGGGAGTAGCGCCATTTTAATAAAAAATGCAAAAAAAAATATTCCCTTAGATAACAGTCATGCAGAATATGTTAAAAAGCTTTTTTAGGTTTCAGCCAATCAGAGAGCAGCACTGCTCAAATAGAACTCCCAGGAGGTAACAGCGTGTCACACATGTGATGTCATAACCATTGACCACCAGAGAGCAGCACTGAGCAGATATAACACGGCTCCTGCTCATTCTTCATCATCGAGGGGCCGGTGCTGGACGCGGGAATGTGAAGTCAAAAACATGACTGTGACTGGTAAGTGTCACATTGTTGTGTCCAAGAGGTTTTAGTGCAGTTCCATGTGCATTTCTATGATAAACATGTAAATAATCTATCTTTTGTTTTCCTATCTTAGATGCACTTTTTCCAGCATGTGGAGTAGCATTTCCAGACTTACAGCAAGACGTTGGATGGAGGCACAGCCCCTCGATTCACGAACATACACTGACACATTGGCCCAAATTCTAGAGGTAACCTCCTTTAGTATGCCCAGAGGAAGGGCAGTACAGTAGCCATGGATTCCCTACAGGTTTCCTCCCCTCTGGAGGTTTTTCCTGTCCTGAGTTAGTTACTGTCCGCTCTTTGTGAGTGATGGAGGTTACATAAAATCCCTACACAAACATTTTAATAATTAATAAATAAAGTTTCCCTTTTTTTAAACTGTTCTTTGACTTGTTCAACTCATTTATTTTATTTATGTGTGTGAAAAATAGTGTTAGCAAAATGTGGATGACAAGTTTTTTTATTTATTTATTTTTTAAGTGTCAAAAGTTGCTCTCCTGCGCGATCTGCACAATGCGGTGCGGAGAGAAGCAGCTGATGCTGGTTGGTACAGTTGCTGGGGCAACCGTAGGAGACCCAGCAAGTTCCGTGCACAAGCCTTTTTCTGATGAACGGGAACTTGCTAGGGGTCATACAATTGCAAAGGATCAACTTTTGGGTACGTGCACTGGCACTTAAAGGAGTACACCGCCCCTAGATATCTTAACCCCTATCTTAAGGATAGGGATAAGATGTAGCTCCCGGCATCCTAAACAGTATGTTTAGATCACTGGCTTCCCATGGCGGGATTCATGACGTCACATAGACATGAATGGAGGGGGCGGGGCATGACGTCATTACCCGCACCAGGAGAACTCAGTGTTCTACATATATTGTTTAGAACACCGGGTACTGCACGGAGATCGTGGGGGTGAGAGCGGCAGGTCCTCAATGATCAGACATCTTATCCCCTATACTTTGCATAGGGAATAAGTAGAGATGAGCGGCTCGAAGCTGACGTACCAGAATTCGTAACAAATTTGATGAAATATTCGATTCACAACAAATGCGAATGTCGCCGTGATTTTATTGCACAAATCGCTTCATTACACTCCATTTCCTGGGGTCCAGGCTCCAGGGCATCTAAAATGACGGATCCACATGTCAGTGCATGGGACAAGGAATGTTGGGAAGGAGGGAAGGCGAGTAGGCGGGATAACCCTGAATCACATGCAGGATGCAGCATTTCAGCAGCGTTTCACATCCTAGTCACATCAGCGTTCTGGTGGACAGAGAGCAGTGTTTTTTTCACTAAAAAGGATTTTTACTGCAGCCATTAACCTCCCAGTCACTTTCTACAGCATTGTATTACAGAGAGGGGCAGATGGCTGTGTGTTGCCTCATACATTTCAACAAGCTGACTCAACTATATAAACCATAGCAGAAGTCTTTGACAGAGTGAAATTTTATGTTCAGTACACAGCTTTTTTGTGCTGCAGCACTGTTGTGTTCTGCTGGTGTTGTGCAAAAATATGTTTTTTTTAAGCGTACTATACTGCATTCTTTTGCCTTCATAAGTGCATACCACATACGTACATCTAAGTAGTGTACTATTTTATTTTATCTAGTCCCTTGACAGATTAACAGGTTTAAAGTAGTACACTACTGAGATGTAGGTATGTGTTGCCAGGGTTCAGGGTCCTGAAGCAGACACTGTTGAGGAACCTGAGGAGGACATCAGTGACATGCAGACACTTGTTGATGATGATGAAGACGATCGCAATTGGGAGCCGGGTGCAGAAGGGACTTCATCATCATCAGGAGAAAAGAATTGCAGGTTGCCCGTGAGGCAGCAGCTGAGCCAGCAAGGTGGTAGCATGGTTGGCAGTAAGCATGGTGGCAGAAGTGGAAATTCTGGAGCTAATCGTGCCCGGGGGAGACCACCTGCTTCGCGGCGGCCTGCCTTCCCGGGAGGTAATGGAACAGGGGTTCCTGGAGACGGCGGCATTAGCAGTCAATTAATGCGGACTGTTGGTGGGAAAATCAGCTACTCGGTGGTTTGTCAGTTTTTCATCAAGCATCCAGAGGAGGTTCACATAGCCATATGCAAGATATGTCGGCAGAGGGTAAAGCGTGGCCAGGGTCCAAATGCTGGCACCACGACCCTGCGTCAACAAATGCTTCACCACCATAAACGCTGAGAACTGTGGCTCCGATGTAGTGGTCCAGCCTGCTGCATCACCCAGTGGCACATCTCTCCCTCTTTCAGCCAGCCAAGGCTCCACCACCTCAGCCGAAGGGAGCTGTGTGTCATACCCTCCTTCTGTTGCTCCAGATGCTCCTGCTCCTCTTACTTTTAGTCAGCCATTCTGCCAACAATCCATCGGCGAAGCCATGTCCAAGAGACAACAGTATGTGCCCACTCATCCAATGGTGCAGAAGCTGAATGTGCTCCTGTCCAAGTTGCTGGTGCTGCAGTTCCTCACTTTTCAAGTGGTGGACTCTGCACCTTTTAGACGACTGATGGCTTGTGCCGAGCCGAGGTGGAGAAAGCCAAGCCGTCAATTCTTTGCGAAGAAGGCAGTACCAGCCCTGCACAATTTTGTGGAAGAGAAGGTGGTCTAGTCCTTGAGCCTGTCGGTGTGTACCAAAGTGCATGGCAGCGCTGACGTCTGGAGCTGTAATGATGGTCAGAGACAATACATATCCTTTACGGCTCACTGGGTGAATGTGGTTCCTGCACAACCACAACAGCAACTTCGACAGGTCACGCCGCTTTCTCCTCCATGCTCTCAGGCCGTTGGTTCTGTGACAGTGTGCGACTCTGCCTCCTCATCCACCACCGTGTGATCAGCCTCCACTGCCCAGACAAGTCTCAGTGGCCCTTCAGCATACCATGTTTGCAGGGCACGGCGGTGTCACGCTGTTCTTCACATGGTTTGCCTTGGCGAAAAGAGTCACACAGGGGAGGAATTGCTAAAAGTCCTTTGTAAAGAAATCGGAGCATGGCTTACTCCACAAAAACTGGAAATGGGAACCATGGTGACTGACAACGGGAAGAACATCTTGCATGCGTTGCAACTGGAAAGGCTGAGCCATGCGCCCTGCATGGCACACGTGTTCAGTCTGGTTGTGAAGCAGTTCCTGAAGTGTTCCCCCATTTGCAAGACATCCTAACAATGAGAAAGGAAACTTTGCATGAACTTCAGCCACTCGTTCACCGCAAAGCACACCCTCCTTGAGCTGCAGCATCAGAAACAATGGCTGGTCAGGGCACTGGAGATGTGACGCCTACATCTCATGGCCACATGAGCCCTGTGGGGGCTGAACTGGAGCAGGAGGAGGGAAGGGGCACAGTGGAGCACAGTTTAGGTTTCGCCAAATGGGCAGTTTTTCTAGTAATCTGTCAGGAGAGGAGGAGCAGAAGCAGCCAGAGGAGCTAGAGGGTTATGAGGAAGGCGAGACAGAGGACCCAGACACACCATGGTAGTATGCAGTGGATATGGAGGAAGGGAGTCCCTCCGAGTCACTTGCACAAATGGCACGATGCATGCTCACTTGCTTGCATAGTGACAGCCAAATTGTCACCATTCGGCAGCGGGATGACTTCTGAATCTACACCTTATTGGACCCTCGCTACCGTCACAACATAGGGGCTTTTTTTACACTCACTGAGAGGGAGGACAAAGTTACTTATTACAGAGATTTCTATTCAGTCAGCTTGCTCATGCCTATGCACCATCATCTATCCTCTCCCAGGTCTGAATCGGGGGGGCCCTCTTTGCTCACCTTCCACTGCTATGGCTGCTGGGTAGGGGTGGGGTGACAGGAGCAGTACCAGCTCCATCAGCAGCAGCCTGAGTCTACAGTCGCTGATGAGTAGCTTTCTTCACCCGCATGGTGAAGCAACTCATCATCAGCAGCAGGTAGACCTGGAGCAGGACCTAAACCAGCAGGTGGTGGCATACCTTGACATGACCCTGCCAACACATCTTGAAGATAGATCAGCTCACCCACTCTTCATTAGTAACACGCCTCAAAGCATAAGTCCCGGAGCATGGATGCAGGGAGCCGCCACTCTCTTTAGACAATAGAGAAAAATCAAAAGAAAAAAATCCAGCTCCCAGTGAGAAAAAAGGATCCATAAAGCTTAACATTTAATAGTCCACATTAAAATGTAAAAAAAGGGATGCCACAGCAAGTGGCAAGTGACATGTAACTCTAAAATGGGGAGTGAAACGCCAACACGTTTCGAGCAGTTGCTCTTAGTCATGCCACTGACACCATGTCCCACGGGGGTTTGAATACCTACTGGAGCAATGCCAGAGCCCACTGCGGGTCAGACTCTCCACCCCTGACGTATTAGATCAGGAAGCAGCTAGGTAAAGCCGACCAGGTGAGGCACAATTACACCCCGAAAAGGTAGAAACAAATTAACCTCTTCCTGGTCCAAGTAGAACCCAGACATTATTATACTGCTAGCGATGTGTTAAAGGGGTTATCCAGGAAAAACCTTTTTTTATATATATATATATCATCTGGCTCCAGAAAATTAAACAGATTTGTAAATTACTTCTATTAAAAAATCCTAATCCTTTCAGTACTTATGAGCTTCTGAATTTAAGGTTGTTCTTTTCTGTCTAATTGCTCTCTGATGACACGTGTCTCGGGAACCGCCCAGTTTAGAAGCAAATCCCCATAGCAAACCTCTTCTAAACTGGATGGTTCCCGAGACAGGTGTCATCAGAGAGCACTTAGACAGAGCCAGTTGATATATATAAAAAAAAGTTTTTCCCTGGATAATCCCTTTAATCATATTCTTAAGCCATTCACATGTATCAAAGCATAGCATGCAATTTAGTCTGTACAACGAGTAACCATGATGAATATAATACACCTTCAAAGAATTTTTATAATAGTATATAGAAAAATACGGTGTATGCAATATAGAACAGTGCGCATCATAAACGCATGGTGGGAACCATGCGCATGGTAAATATGGTATGCATCACTCTTATGTAGTGTGAACAATAGTAACATAGAAAGTAACCTGCCGGTTACCAGGGATAGTCATTACAGTGGCAAAATGGCAATACACTGTCTCATCACAAATCAACCTCTTCCTCAAACAAATATAGTTTCAACATTATTATGCTACTAGCGCTAAGTGAAGACACCTTCTTGAGTCCTTCATGTATGTCAAAGTGCAGCGTGCAATAAATTTAAACAACGCATAACCATAGTGAATGGAATACACCTTCAAAAAACTATACAGTGATCCCTCAACATACGATGGTAAGTCGATCCAAACGAGCCATCGTTTGTCGAATCCATCGTATGTTGAGGGATTCGTGCAATGTAAAGTATAGGAAGCTGTACTCACCTGTCCCCGCCGCTCGAGATGGTGTCCCCGTCGCTCCCGATGGTGACTCTGGGCCTCCGCTGGGCTCTCCGCTGTCTTCTCCGGTCCTCTGCTGTCTTCTCCGGTCCTCTGCTGTCTTCTCCGGTCCTCTGCTTTCTTCCGCAAGGCCTTACTGGGCCTGCGTAGCGACGTCATTACGCCGCTGCGTACGCCATTCCTATTGGATGACGTGCGCAGCAGCGTATTGACGTCATCGGAGAGGGCCGAGAAGACACTGGAAGACCAGCGCTGGACCCGGAGGGCACCCCGGAGCATCGTGGAGGGGTAAGTAATACTCACCGCACCACACGGGGAACATTAAGCTGCTATCCGGCAGCAGCTTAAGCATTTGGTGCTGCCGGATAGCACTTAATGCGATGGCCCCGACATAAAAAAGCATTATATGTCGATTTGATCATATGTCGGGGCCATCGTAGGTCAGGGGGTCACTATAATAGTGTACAGAAAGTAAACCGTGAGTATGCGCATAATTAAATGATGTGCATCACTATTGCATAATATGAACAATAGCATAGGTGGTAACACGCCAGCTACCGAAGATGTTCATCAAAGTAGAAAAAAAGCAATACATTGCCTCATCAAAAATGAGTGTAGCTTCTATAAATGACACAAAAATTATCATTGTCGCATGGTATGAAAAATAGCATAAAACATAAGACCAGACATCGATCGAGACGAGAAATGGGTGGACAGATGCTCATATATGCGTCTTTTAATTTCATGGCCAGTACATCCTATATATTGTAATTTGCATGTGCCACATGTCACACAATAAACAACATATTCACTGTCACAATTGATAAAGTTTTTGATTGTGTAACTAGTGCCAGTGGCCATGGACGTAACCTAGTGAGAGGCCTGCCTAAAAATGCATATGTTACAGCGAGGTCTGCCACTTGTGGCTGCCAGTAGTGTGGAGCCATGTATTATTAGGCTTTTTCACTGGAAAGTCGCTCGGGGATAAAATAGCCCCCCAGTGACTTGGCTTTTTTGGCCACACATCTCACTCCTCCAGCAAGCAAATTAGCCAAATCATCATCCTGGAATAAAACAGGGATATGTTTTTTTCATCATACTTTTGATTTGGTCAAAATTGCGACTGAAGGGGATGGTGAATGTGGAGACAAAAGAGGACTTAGGATGACCTATGCTTGAGGGGGACAAATACTGCTCTCTGGATTTGGAATCTGCAATTGATTTTGCTTTCAAGCAATTGGTAATGCCTGCCCTTGCTTGCTCATAGTATATCTCATTTGAGGAGGCTCTTTTGGCTCGAATGTACTCCCCAATTGGAAGAATTTTAGTAATGTGTTTTGGATGGCCATTATGGACATGAAGGATACTGTTCCCCGATGTAGTTTTATGGAACATCTTTGTGTCAATTTTGTCTCATTCTCCCTCAGACCCTGGCATATTAGAAGGAGGTCATCTACGTATCTCCTATACCAAATGATGTCATCACGGTACGGGTTACAATCTGCATACAGATGACCCTCCTCCCAATATGCCATGTACAGGTTTACCAGGGAAGGGGAGAACTTTGCCCCCATAGGACAGCCGGTCACTTGAAGAAAGAAAAAAACATTAAAAGTAAAGAAATTGTGTCGAAGAAGAAATGCAAGCACTTCCACGACGTATTCCCTTAAACATGCACTGTACTCAGAGTATTTTTGGAGATGGTAACCAACTGCAGTAACTACCTTATCATGTGGTATGCAGCTGGACAGGGATGTCACGTCACAAGACACCCATTCGTATTCCTCATGCCAGCTAATGTGAGACATAGCATTGAGAAGGGACTTAGTGTCCTTAATGTGACCCAGGGTTCTAAAAACCAGTGTCTGTAACATATAATCAAGCCAATTGCCCAGGCGTTCTAAGAGAGACTCTATCCCTGCTACTATGGGGTGGAAGGGAGGGGGAACACATTCTTGTGAGTTTTGGGGAGGGCATGAAACACAGGAATTTTTGGATGTTCAGGGCATAAGAACTCTTTTTGTTTATAATTTTTAATGTGTGTCCCTCTTCCAACAGTCTCTCCAATGTATTTTTCACACGCTTCATTGGATCTGACGGGATTCTCCTATATGTAGATTCATCATTTAGCATCTTCATTATTTCCCTCTCATATAGACCTTTTTCCAAAACGACTATGGACCCCTCCCTATCAGCTTGTTTTATATATATATATATATATATATATATATATATATATATATATATATGGCGAATCTACTTAAGATCATTTATTGCTCTATGCTCAAATTTATTGAAGTTGCATGATAAACTAGGTGTTTCCCTTTCAAGATTTCTCAGATCCGTCTCCACCCTATGTTGGTATATGTCCATCGCTTCAGCCCTGGAGTTGAAGGTAAAAGGTGGGGTTAGAGGTAGGAAAACATTTTTTGGTACGTGTGATGTCCTCCCTTGTCTCTGACGACAAGTTTTGCAAATCAATGAGATTAAAACATAGCACCTGATCACTAAAATTCATGTGGAGTGGCATACTGGTAAGTCCCATGTTGTTTAACACTTGTGGTTTGGGACTATCTTCAGAATGATTTTCTGACTCCAGGTCTAGGAAATGTTTCTTGACCGTAAGGGTCCGTATGAATTTATTCACGTCCCTCATAGTTTGATATAAGTCAAAAGTATTAAGTGGTACAAAACTTAGGCCTTTTTCTAACACTAAAATCTGTTCTTTAGTGATGGTGCATTAATTAATAAATGAATCACAGTATAATTACTGGATAGATCTTCTAATATAGCATTTACTGTATGCAAAATACTTAGTTCCTCCTGTTTTTTGTTCACATGCCATCGGTGCTTGCACCCCGCTCTATGTTTTCTGGTTCTACTCTTTTTGCTGTGGCATCCCTTTTTTTACATTTTAATGTGGATTATTAAATGTTAAATTTTATGGATCCTTTTTTCTCACCGGGAGCTGGATTTTTTTTTCCATGTGCCATTCAGTCACTATATGGTCTCCTCCTACTGATGCCACCTCCAGGCTCTGTCATTGTGCTGCCATGTGACTCCTTGTTAGATTTTGATCTTTGTACCCAAACGCCGGGGCTCGGGACACTAAAACTTGGGAATTAAAAGCAAAATTTCTAAATCCTCAATTTCAATTTCAAAATCTTACATTTCTATTTAAAATTCTTAATTTCAATGGTCTTCTCATGTTTCTGCCAACTCCAGGCTGTGCAATTAAGACACTATATGGTCTCCTCATGCGTCAGCCACCTCCAGGATGCGCCATTCAGCCACTATATGGTCTCTTCATGCTGCTACAAACTCCAGGCTGTGCCATTCAGCAACTATATGTTCTCCTCATGCTTCAGCCAAATCCAGGTTGTGCCTTTCAGACACTATATGGTCTCCCCATGCTGCCATAATCTCAAGGCAGTCAATCAGCCGCTATGTGGTCTCCTCATACTGATGACACCTCCAGGCTGTCTTATTCAGCCACTATGTGGTCTCCTCATGCGTCAGCCACCTCCAGGCTGTGCCATTCAGCCACTTTATGTTCTCCTCATGCTTCAGCCACCTCCAGGCTTTGCCATTCAGTCACTATATGGTCTCCTCATGCTTCAGCCAACTTTAGGCTGTGTCATTCAGCCAATATAAGGTTTACTGATGCTGCTGGGCCTGGCTCTGGGAATAAAAATGTTGTTATGATAGCACTAGCTACCCAAAATTTCTGTTTAAAGTTATGAATTCATATTTTAATTTTAGGGATTGGGAAGCCCTAGTGTCTCTTCATGCTTCAGCCAAATCCAGGCTGTGTCATTCAGCCAATACAGTAATTCCTCAACTAACAATGGCCTCAACATATAATAGTTTCAACATACAATAGTCTTTTCTAGACCATTGTAACTTGAAACCAGACTCAACAAACAATGCCACGGACAGTCCAGATCTGAAAAACATGTCAATGGCTGAAAGAACTGACCAATCAGAATGGGCATTTCACTGGTAAAACACTTGTATTACTGAAGCATATGCATTAACTGCCTGTCTGGTATTGCCGAACTACAGTACAGGGTTCTGTACTACTCTTTACCTGTGCCACAGTTAGCTGCTCCTTTGGACACCTAGTAGAGGTGGCTCTATTTTACTTTTTAGGACTTAGTGTGTACTGTACAGGACCCTGAAGAAGCTCCTGTCCTCTACATAGACAGTAATTTACAGCTTCCAGCAGCTCTTTCTTAATTTTATATGTAAGAACTTGCTTTATCTATATTAGTTATCCACTTATTTTTCTTTAATCCCCACTTTTTCCGATTTTTGGATGACATTTTGGTGGCTTCAGAACCAATTACCAGGTTTCCAAAGAGTTATGGTCTCAACATACAATGGTTTCAACATACAATGGTCATCCTGGAACCAATTAATATTGTAACTGGACAGACTACTTTATATGGTTTATTGATGCTGCTGTTTCTGGGCCGAATTTTTTTTTAATGGTAGCACTAGCTACCCAAAAGCTTCAGTTTAAATTTCAGAATTCATCTTTTATTCTTAGGGATTGTGAAGCCCTGGTGTCTACTCATGCTGCTGCCAACTCCAGGCTGTGCCATTCAGACAATAAATTGTCTCTTCATGCTTCAGCCAACTCCAGGTAGTGTCATTCAGCCAATATTTGATTACTGATGCTGCTGTGCCTGGGTCTGGACCAAAAATTTTTTATGGTAGCACTAGCTACCCAAAATCTTCAATTTAAATTTCAAAATTCGTCTTTTATTCTGAGGGATTGTGGAGCCCTAGAGTCTACTCATGCTGCTGCCAACTCCAGGCTGTGCCATTCAGACACTATAAGGTCTCCTCCTGCTTCAGACAACTCCAGACTGTGCCATTCAGCCAATATATGGTTTACTGATGCTGCTGGGTCTGGGCCTAAACATTTTTTATGGTAGCACTAGCTACCCTAAATCTTCAATTTAAATGTTTAAATTTGTCTTTTAATCTTAGGGATTGGGAAGCCCTAGTGTCTACTCATGCTGCTGCCAACTCCAGGCTGTGCCATTTAGCCAATATATGGTTTACTGATGCTGCTGGGTCTAAAAAAAAAAATTATGATAGCACTAGCTACCATAAATCTTCAATTTAAATTTCAAAACTAATCTTTTAATTTTAGGATTGTGAAGCCCTAGTGTCTACACTGGAGGAGATGGTCATTCAGCCACTATATGGTCTCCTCATGCTGCATCCACATGCAAGTTGTGTTATTCAGCCACTATATAGTCTCCTTTTGCTGCCAACACCTCCACGCTGTGTCATTCAGCCACTATATGTATCCTCATACTGATGCCACCTCCAGGCCCTGTCATTGTGTCACTCTGCTGCAGTGATTCTAAAAGCGATGCCTGTAATCTGCATGTCATACTGAACAACAGTATTATTTCACTACCCCAGCACACTCCATATGCGTGTTAGAACACAGCAAAGTGTTCTACACCCCTATTGAGGCTCTCTGTAAGCCCGAAATAGACGTCTTTAATATAGCTTTGCCACAAATAAATTCTGATTGAACTAAATTTTTGCAAAAAAATTCGGAGAATCGGCCGAATCAAATTTTCTAAAGTTCGCTCTAGGAACAAGATTTTAAGGGGCAGAGTATCCCTTTATGGAATTAGGAACAGTGTGTAGGCATGCATTACAAGCAAGTAGAAAAAGAGCATCTGGGAGAAATGGCAGGATGCAAAACAAAGTTTGGCTGGGACCGATTTTGGGTGTGTTCTGCCCGAAAGGAGAACTATGGCAAAAATGTACTTATGCCCTATCCATGGGATAGGTAGCTGATCACGGTGGTCCGACCGCTGGGGCCCCCTGCTATCTCTGGGATGAGACCCGAATCTCAGTGAGAAGTGTGTGCTGCAGACGGCACTCACTCTATTATTTTCTATGGGAGTGCCAAAAAACCCTGAGTTCAGCACTTGGGCATCATCGACGCTCCCATAGAAATATATAAAGCGCGTTTCATCTACCTGGGAGACGCGGCAAATCTTCTTGCGATAATGACACAGATGGGAGCCTATATTTTCTAACTGGAGAGATTGGTATCCCTGAAGTTTATTTGCCTGCAGGGGAGTAGCTGTAACCCACAGGTCTCCGATGCAAAAGAAATTCCCTGGACCCCCCCCCCCCCCCTTCTCTTCATGGTAGCCACAGACAACCCTAAGACTGCTGTCAGAGTTTTATGCCCAGAAATGGTTGGCTACTCACTTTGTCAGTAGATTCTAATCCTATATATGAAGACAATCGGGGAGATACAGTATATCAAAACTTGTGGAGATGAAAAGCTGACCAGTTGCCCATAGCAACCAAGCAGATTGCTTCTTTTATTTTTCAGAGGCCTTGTTAAGAATGAAAGAAGCAATCTGATTGGTTGCTATGGGCAACTGGTCAACTTTTCCCCTGCACAGGTTTTGATAAATCTTCCCAACAGCTATTATAACCATGTTACACACTTAGGGTTGGCTCCTGGCCGGATTTTACTGGCACAGCCAGTATTTTAGAGACCCTGCCGGTATTGTTTAATGTACAAAAACGTACAATGCACTGGTTGGAATGAATCTAAACCCCTTGTGCTGTGATATGGAGAGATGGAGAGGAGAGCTAACCCCGCTCCTCCCTCTGCCAGCTGAGCTCTGATTGATTCGAAAGCTTAGAGCAGCACTACTGTAGCCCCTCGAATCACGAACATACACGGACACATTTGCCCAAATTATAGAGGTAACCTCCTTTAGTATGCCCAGAGGAAGGGCAATACAGTAGCCATGGATTCCCTACAGGTTTCCTCCCCTCTGGCAGCTGATGCTGGTTGGTACAATTGCCTAGGCAACCATTGGACACCCAGCAAGTTCCATGCACAAGCCTTTTTCTGATGAACGGGACTCATGCAGGGAACTTACTAGGAGTCATACAGTTGTAAAGGATCAACTTTTGGGGAATGTGCACTGGCCCTTAAAGGAGTACTCCACCCCTAGATATCTTATCCCCTCGCTAAAGGATAGGGAATAAGATGTTTGATTGTGGGGGTCCTGCTGCTGTCTCCATGCAGCACCCGATGTTCTAAACAGTATGTTTAGAACACTGGGTTTCTGTCGCATGAGTCGTGAAGTCATATCACACCATCTCCCTTAGACATGAATGGAGGGGTGTGGTATGACGTCATGACCCGCGCTGCGAGAACCCACTAACAAATTGTTTAGAACACTGGGTGCTGCACAGAAATCTTGGGGGTCCTTATCCTTAGGGTCAGTTCACACATCCTTATGCTACAGATTTAGCTGCCTATGCCTATGGGTAACTAAACCTACAGAAGAAAATAATGAAGTCTGTGGCAGATTTTGCACAGCGGAAACTCTGTTGCTGTACATATGTGCCGCAGACAGCCTGCAGAGAGCGCGTCCCCATTCAAACTCACAACGGAAAACACAGTATGAGTTTAAAAACAAATCTGCCCGTGTGAACCCATATTTAGCTGCCCTATGACTTAAATGGGTATGAAAATCAGCAGCAAAACACACAGTAAAATATGCACATGTCAACGTACCCTAATACAGAATAAAGGCTTGTATAGTGGTATTGTTCAGTCATGGTATGGTGGTATTGTTCAGTCATGGTATGGTGGTATTGTTCAGTCATGGTATGGTGTAACATATCTCCTACTCTAAGACCAGGTCAAAGGAGTGCGGCAGGTGTCTGGTCATATTCTTCTCCTGCAGGAGCTGGATCATCACGGTGTATCCTCCATTCCATATATCCTCATCATCATGGATCATCACGGTGTATCCTCCATTCCATATATCCTCATCATAGATCATCACGGTGTATCCTCCATTCCAAATATCCTCATCATAGATCATCACGGTGTATCCTCCATTTCATATATCCTCATCATAGATCATCACGGTGTATCCTCCATTCCATATATCCTCATCATAGATCATCACGGTGTATCCTCCATTCCATATATCCTCATCATCATGGATCATCACGGTGTATACTCCATTCCATATATCATCATCATAGATCATCACGGTGTATCCTCCATTCCAAATATCCTCATCATAGATCATCACGGTGTATCCTCCATTCCAAATATCCTCATCATAGATCATCACGGTGTATCCTCCATTCCAAATATCCTCATCATAGAACATCACGGTGTATCCTCCATTCCATATATATCCTCATCATAGATCATCACGGTGTATCCTCTATTCCATATATCCTCATCATAGATCATCAGGGTGTATCCTCCAAACCATTTATCCTCATTGTAGATCATCACAGTGTATCCTCCATTCCATATATCATCATCATAGATCATTACGGTGTATCTTCCATTCCATATATCATCATCATAGATCATCACGGTGTATCCATTCCATATATCCTCATTATAGATCATCACGGTGTATCCTCCATTCCATATATCCTCATCATCATAGATCATCATGGTGTATCCTCCATTCCATATATCCTCATCATCATAGATCATCACGGTGTATCCTCCATTCCATATATCCTCATTATAGATCATCACGGTGTATCCTCCATTCCATATATCCTCATTATAGATCTTCACGGTGTATCCCCCATTCCATATATATCCTCATCATCATAGATCTTCACGGTGTATCCTCCATTCCATATATCCTCTTCATCATAGATCATCACGGCCCCCAGTGTGCCCCACCTAAAATATTAAAGCGTGAGACCCCACTGGCACCCTGCTCTCCATTCACTGCAGGCGGCTCAGAGTCCTGTATACTATCTGCACTGTCTGCTGCAGTCTGTTGAGTTGGCTCCAGTGTTTGTCGGGCCTCAGTCACATTGCTCAGCACCACTTGCATTGACTTCAGAGTCCTCAAGGCTTAACCCCATGTTGGCTGGCACACAGTCTTCTGCAGCATCACCAGCGCTCTTAGACCCCTTATGTGCTGTATTTGGGTGCAATGACCCCTTAGTATCTTCAACCCCACATATTAAAGATTTTTCCTGCTCCACCATTTCACCATCAGTGTCTGTTTTTGCAATGTTTTCTCTCCTTCTCACACTCTGGGCTATGGTCTCCCTCTGTCCCCCAGTTTTTGCACTTTAGGCACCTTCTTTGTGCCCCCCTGCTGCCGCTCCTGCAGTATGGTGCACTCCCGCATACAGTCATCCAGCCTCTCACACTTCATCAGCTTTATTTTAGGATCAGTCTCCTTCTTCTATTTTTTCTCTTAATTTACAGATCATCATTTCCTTCCTAAATAAACTTTTCTTGGTCATTTTTGTGCTTAATCCAACGACATTGCAAGATTCAGACGACTCACCAGCCACCATCTCCAGATACCACCGCCAGCTCCATGCTGCAGGCCACACTCCAGACCCGGGCCTCTCCCAGGATCCTCTGCCCAGCTTCCTTCCCCTCAGAAGCCATGCCTCCTCCCCACAGGGAGCTCACCAGCACTACTATACTATATTACTACTATTATACTGCTCCCATGTACAAGAATATAACTACTATAATACTGCCTCCTATGTACAATAATATAACTACTATAATACCGCCTCCTATGTACAAGAAAATAACTACTATAATACTGCCTCCTATGTACAAGTATATAACTACTATAATAATGCCTCCTATGTGCAATAATATAACTACTATAATACTGCTCCTATGTACAAGAATATAACTACTATAATACAGCCTCCTATGTACGAGAATATAACTGCTATAATACTGCTTCGATATACAAGAATATTACTACTATAATACCGCCTCCTATGTACAAGAATATAACTACTATAATACTGCCTCCTGTGTACAAGAATATAACTACTATAATACTGCTCCTATGTACAAGAATATAACTACTATAATACTGCTCCTATATACAAGAATATAACTACTATAATACTGCTCCTATGTACAAGAATATAACTACTATAATACCACCTCCTATGTACAAGTATATAACTACTATAATGCCTCCTATATACAAGAATATAACTACTATAATACTGCCTCCTATGTACAAGTAAATAACTACTATAATACTGCCTCCTATATACAAGAATATAACTACTATAATACTGACTCCTATGTACAATAATATAACTACTATAATACCGCCTCCTATATACAAGAATATAACTACTATAATAATGCCTCCTATATACAAGAATATAACTACTATAATACTGCCTCCTATGTACAAGTGTATAACTACTATAATACTGCCTCCCATATACAAGAATATAACTACTATAATAATGCTCCTATATACAAGAATATAACTACTATAATACTGCTCCTATATACAACAATATAACTACTATAATACTGCTTCCTATATACAAGAATATAACTACTATAATACTGCTTCCTATATACAAGAATATAACTACTATAATACTGCTTCCTATATACAAGAATATAACTACTATAATAATGCCTCCTATGTACAATAATATAACTACTATAATTTTTTTCAGTTCCTCCCCTGCGTTAGGACATGTCAGTGTATGCAGAGGGAGAGAGCGGAGCTCCAATGTTTCCCCTCCCCCTCCCCTGTCACAGAGCGTGGCTATCCGCCTGTCATCTCCCTTCACCTTGTCCTAGCTTAGTGCTGAGCACGAATATTCGTAATGCAAAGTTTTATCACGAATATCGGCACTTCGTGATTTCGGAATATTTAGAATATAGTGCTATATATTCGTAATGACGAATATTCTTTTTTTTTACATGCAAATGTTTATGCAAATTTGATGTGAATTTTGCGAACATAGGACGAATAATCATCAATATATTCGTGAAATATCGCAAATTCGAATATGGCCCCTGCTGCTCATCACTAATCATATACTAGCAATGTGCATCCTGTGTTTACCTTGAGACAACCCCTTTACTTTAGCAAAAAAAAATAAAAAATCCCAAAATGTAAAATAATAATAACAAGTACCAATATTGA
Source organism: Hyla sarda (assembly GCF_029499605.1). Taxonomy (NCBI): domain Eukaryota; kingdom Metazoa; phylum Chordata; class Amphibia; order Anura; family Hylidae; genus Hyla; species Hyla sarda. The sequence continues at coordinate 589,330,485 of NC_079189.1, read as the reverse complement.
AATAAATGAATGTATCATGCCATATGTGATTGTTACAGATAGACAGATATAGAAGTATCTGCAAACCTCTGACCAAGGAGCTAGTGGTCAGCTGAGCAGCCAGCGACTTGGGCAGGAGATTTTATCCACTGAAGTTTTGGTGCTGTCCATGGTCCTGCTGTGTGTACACACTTATGGACATTTATCAACGGGTTTAGTCAGGTTAGTCAGGTTTTCTTTACTATAATTGTGGCAAAATTGTCGCAACTGCGATTTTTCGTGCGACATTTTGACTGGAAAGCGAGAAAAGCAAGTTTTCCAAAAATTAACTACGTAGTAATAATTTTAAAATTGACTACGGGTAGTCAGGTATTTATTAACTGCGATAGTCGCAACTGCTCAAAAAAAAGTAGCAACAGGGTTAAAAATTGACTAAATTTACTCCAGCTCAAACATGGAGCAGAAAAAGCTACTACCAAAGTAAAAAAAGGAAAAATTGCTTACGCGAAAGAGAATTATCAACAGGCTGAAACCAGATGATAAATAAGTCACACATAAAGGAGTAGTCCAGTGGTGATTCAGTGGTGAGCAACTTATCCCCTATCCTAAGGATAGGGGATAAGTTGCAGATCGCGGGGGGTCCGACCGCTGGGGCCCCCTGCGATCTCCTGTACGGAGCCCCGACAGCCCGCTGGAAGGGGGCGTGTCGACCTCCGCACGAGGCGGCGGCCGACACGCCCCCTCAATACAACTCTATGGCAGAGCCGAAGCGCTGCCTTCGGCAATCTCCGGCTCTGCCATAGAGATGTATTGAGGGGGCGTGTCGGCCGCCGCCTCGTGCGGGGGTCGACACCCGCTATCTCGGCGGAGAGCCGGGGCCCCGTACAGAGAGATCGCAGGGGGCCCCAGCGGTCGGACCCCCCGCGATCTCAAACTTATCCCCTATCCTTAGGATAGGGGATAAGTTTTTCACCACTGGACTACCCCTATAAGCAAAAAAAAAGTAAGGAAAAAATTACTAAAAAAAAAGAATACATAAGCAAACATTGATAAATGTCCCTCACTGTGATAATATTACAGAGGATCACTATAATACTGCTCTAGACCAATGGAGGCAATACAATGGACCGGATAGGTCACGAGTCTGAATTGTTCAGAGCTTCTGTCTACTACCTATCACCTTGGCGCCACACACGCCATAGTTACTATTTCAGACTTGAGACAAGACCCCTATGTGAATTTAGACCTTAGATCAGACCCAAAAAAGAATTAAAGCGGTACTCCACCCCTAGACATCTTATCCCCTATCCAAAGTTCTGATTGTAGGGGTCCCGTCGCTGGAGACCCCCGCGATCTCGGCTGCAGCACCCCAGATATCCGGTGCATGGAGCGAACTTTGCTCCGTGCCGGATGACTGGTCATGCGGGGCGGAGGCTTGTGATGTCACGGTCACACCCCGCTTGTGACGTCACAGCCATGCTCCCTCAATACAAGTCTATGGGAGGACATGCCCCCCCTCACATAGACTTGCATTGAGAGGACGTGGCCATGATGTCACAAGCCTCCGATGCTGCACCTGATGCTCCAAACGAACACCGGGTGCAGCAGGGAGATTGCGGTGGTCCCCAACGGCAGGACCCCCGTGATCAGACATCTTATGCCCTGTCCTTTGAATAGGGGTAAGATGCCTAGGGGCGAAGTACCCCTTTAAGACCCTAGTCCAGACCCCTAAATAAATGAATGTAACAATCAGCTGGTGTGGACCCACTGCTTCCCCTAACTGGTTTACCTTTGAACACTCACAAGAGCGTTTCACTCTTTAAACTCTAAATGAGGATCTGGACTTTGCTGCAGGGGACTGCCAGGTTGCTACCTATGGAAGTTATACTGGTACATGATGATGGTTAAACGTTAGGGCCAAATGAGGAGTCTAGAAATAGGTTGAGGCCTAATGATGGCAGCATATGTGTGTTATCAATAGACGGGCAAACAAATCAGGATAAATAGAAACAGAAACAGACTGAACTCAGACACAGGAGAAGAAACATGGTCCAAGTTAGCAGAGAGGAAAGGGTCAAGTAGGCAAACCAGGCAGTAACAGAATACACACGTGGAAGAATACATTCTTTATTGGTACACTAGTAGACAAGGAAGCTTATTGCTTAGATGGAGCTACCTCTTATGCTCGGTGACAGAAGGTGATTGGCTGGGAAGAGGTTTGGCTGCACGTATTGGCCCTTTATGAGGCAGAGACAAAGCTTCTGTATACCCTAATGGAAAAGTCAGGAACAGTGGACAATATATGGCAATGGTAATGGGGGAAGCACAGACTGCAGAACATAAATCAAAGGTAACTATACCCAGAGGATAAGCAACACCATCAGACACCGGCATCTCTCCCTCTCCTTCTCTCTCTCTCTCCTTCTCTCTTTCACTCTCTCTCTCTCTCTCTCTCTCTCTCTCTCTCTCTATATATATATATATATATATATACATATATATATACATATATACAGACATCAGTCTAGATGCCTTAACATAATCACTACTTTCCTCTTCAGCTTCAGGCACTTCTGTACATGTCATGTGCTGATGTTGAAGGGCATCAAGACCCAGATAAGTGGTGCCAGTAACCCAGAGTGAGAAGTGAATTCAATGATTTTGCCATTGGACACTTATCCTTTATCCATCCATGCTCCATTCATTGTCTACAGGAGTACTGAAGAGGGCACTGTACTTTCGTCACTCCGATAGACATCAAATGGGGCCGCAGTCAAATCTGTGCACTGCCACTTTATTCAGACAGGAGTTTTGGGAGTCCAGTTCTTGAGACTGAGGGGGATTCCAGCAGTGGATAGGGGATAGTTTCTCCAGTACCAATGACCACCAACATCAGAAGAAGCAATGTGCCCCCCACCTGTTGTGAGGTGGTGCCCTAGACAGCTGTGTACCCCGTGAGTCTATTATCAAATCCATTGTACATGCACAGACAGTAATGCTTTGGAATACATAGGTATTTGCAATAAATAATATTAAATAAAGTCTAAAAGTAGAAGTCTCCTTGTAGGCCACCACTGTGGCACCTTCTTGTATCGAAAACCCAGGAGGTCGTCCACAGCATGACCAGAAACCATCAGAGGGACAATAGCATGGGCTAGGGGTAGGTGAGTACAGATTATTTTTTTCTTAGTCAAATTTAAAAGGGGTACTCCGCCCCTAGACATCTTATCCCCTATCTAAACGATAGGGAATAAGATGTCTGATCGCGGGGGTCCTGGGACTGGAGCAAACTTTGTTCCGTGCCCAATAACAGGCTATGCGGGGTGGAGGCTCGTGATGTCACGATCTCACCCCTCTCATGACATCACAGCCATGCCCCCTCAATGCAAGTCTATGGGCGTGACGCCCCCTCCCATAGACTTGCATTGAGGGGGCATGGCCGTGATGTCACAAGTCTCCGGGGCTGCACGCGACGCTCTAAACGAACATCAGGGAGATCGTGGGGGTCCCGCTGCTGGGATCCCGGCGGTCAGACATCTTATCCCCTATCCTTTGAATAGGGGATAAGTTGTCTAGAGGAGGAGTACCCATACTAGGAATATTATATTTACCCCTTTGTTGCCAAAGATAACTGTTCATTGCACATGTTGTCTGCTTTGTTGGATGTCATTGTTAGGGTTTTCCATGAGATTGCTGCTCCCGAGGGCCAAAGCTCATCCTCCCATTGATTGTAATGCGCATACAACATGTCTCCTACATCATCACTAGCTGTCTTTTTCCCCAGCACTTAATATATAATTAATTTTAAATGTGAATGTAAGTTGTGGGCATGCTAGATGAAGTACGCCCACACAATGTCATTGCACAAGGGCCCTCGGCTTTCTATGGTGCCTGGTTATATTGTAATTGTGAAACTTTTTATCAGTTTTGTTTTGATTCTCAGGAGAAATGTCACTTTTATTGCGGAATTATTTTCGTTTTATTACATCAGTTATTAACTTTATTTTCTTCCTTTCATCGGAAGAGGGATTTACTCTTTATTAATAAGTGCTCCGCGCAAAAAAATAATAATAAAGCCTGTCATACCCATGGTACCTGATGGGAGTTATCTCTACTTCCGTTAACATCAAAATACTACACAGATTAACTCCTAGAAGACGAGAACAATGTTATTTATAAGTTGGCGGGATAAGGCTTTTTTTGTCTGAATGAAACTTTCCTTAGGTGCAATGGTTTTTGGTACATATACGTTAGTTCTAACTATTCCTACCACAGGAGGTCTTGTGCCGCAAACATTTGTGGCCCTGTTGCACACCCGCTATTCTGCCCTTCCTCAACAAGTGAAGGAAAGCTTATTTACGTATTTTACGCAGCAGAATTTACGTATTTTTGTTCACACGAAATTCAAGCAGAATTTGCACGAAAATCACGCGGAATTAACGCAGAATTCCATGTGGATTTTCCGTGTGGAAAATACAGTGGTCCCTCAACATACGATGGTAATCCGTTCCAAATGAACCATCATTAGATGAAACCATCGTATGTTGAGGGATCTGTGCAATGAAAAGAATAGGAACTTATACTCACCTGTCCCCGCTGCTCCGGCCCGTCACCGCTGCCCTGGATGTCGCCCTCCATCGCTGTCGCCACGTCCCCGGGGTGTCCCCGCCGCTCCGGACCGTCTCTGCTGGCCGGGAACGTCGCTTTCCATTGCTGTCATCACGTCTCTGCGCGCGCCGCTCCTATTGGATGACGGGACGGTGTGCACGGCGACATGATGACGACGACGGAGAGCGACGGCGATGCAGGTCTGGAATGTCGGGGACAAGTCAGTGATCATCAACGGAGCACGCGGGGGAACCTTAAACAGCTATCCGGCAGCAGCTGAAGTAGTCTGCGCTGCCGGATAGCCGTTTAATGCGATGGCCCCGACATACAAAAGCATCGTATGTTGATGCTGCCTTCAACATGCGATGGCCTCTGAGAGGCCATCGTATGTTGAAATTATCGTATGTCGGGGCCATTGTAGGTCGGGGGGTCACTGTAGTAGGAAACAGTTTTTTTTTGGTTTTTTTTCGCTGGACTACAACCACCAATTGGAATTTCCCTTTTTTCTTTTATTAAATTTTTTTGCGCTGAATTTCCACACAAATTTTGTGCAAAAACGATTTAGAGCAGAAAAAATTATACCATTGACTTCAATGGACTTTTGCTCACGTATTCTGCAGGAAGAATGAACATGTTCCGTGAGCGGAATTTACGCAGTGTGAACAGTGCAGAGTAAAATACATTGAAGTCAGTGGCAAAACAGATGTTAACTATTTCTAACCAAGTAAATTCCTCTTGAATTACTCACTGTGAACGCACCCTAATGATAAGGGACGCGGTGGCCACTTAAAAAGCATGTGGAGGAGAAATGAAGCTCTCTACCCCCCCCCCCCCCCCTCATGGAGTGGAGGGGGTGGGCGTCACAGGTCCGTTATCTCTTCCATCCTATGGATGGGCATTCTTATACACTATCAGAATTAGGAGGCAAGTACGGGACCAAACCATTTTCTATAGTTCTCTCAGCTTATGTCTTTTCTTTGTTCGTGGACCTGTCCATAGAATGCTCCACCAATTCCTTTGACAACTTTCTCCGATGTGAGAGAACAGTACACTCACTTTCCTACATGTGATGGAAGATCGAGAGATAGGGTAGTGAGGCCCTTAGGTCCTCTCTATTTAAAGGAAATCTGTCATCAGTGTCACCTGCACTAACCTGTTGGTACAGACAGGTAGTGCAGGTGACAGTGATGACAATGGTACTTACCGTGTCCCGTTCCGTGCTGTCGTTCTCTGGCAGTCCTCTTTGGTATCTTCAGCTCCGGGCCCGACTTGGAGCATGGGCGGAGCTTAGTGACTTCACCGCTGCTGTTCTTTGCTGGTTTAGGTTCCGCCCATGCTCCAAGTTGGACCCGGAGCTGGAGATGCTGAAGAGGATTGCTGGCGAATGACAACACGGAACAGGACAAGGTAAGTACTGTTGTCATCAGTGTCACCTGCACTGCCTGTCTGTACCAACAGGTTAGTGCAGGTGACCCTGATGACAGATTTCCTTTAAATACTATGAGAAACCTATCCTAGAAGCGTGGGAGTTTTTCCTAGTGGCAAAGAGATGTTTATGGCTCACTGGCTGGTACCCACTATGTCTTCCAATGTGGAGGTATTGCAACAAATAAAGTAGTATTTATTTCTAGATAATTGTAGGTGTTTATAACTGAAGACTTTTATTACCATGTTCTTGTCAGATGCAGAAGTCGTATAAGTAGTGACTCCTTTTAAGTGACTTTCCTTCAGAAAGTGATAGCTGGATCTCTGGGCAGTTTGCAATTGCCATAGACTATGGTTCTATGACTACTTTTCTTTGGAAGGGGAATGATCTATTAGGGCCGCTAATGCATGTTTTGGTGGGATGACCTAGGTAATTCTCTATTCCTGTTGCACTGCTGTGCAGAATGGAGGTGGGGAGCCGGCTTGCCAAGTTCCCCTGCCTCCTCTATATTCAGCACCTGATCTGCCTCCATAAAGAATATGCAAATCTCCCCAGCCTTCTGGGTATAACAAGGCAGCGGAGCCTGTGCTCTGCTTACAGAATACTAATCACATATTTTACTTCTAGTGCTCTGTACTTTTATTTCTCTGATTGAAGTTGTGAAAACACTTATCTAACACTACCGACATAGATCAATATATGATCATTTAGATTCCATCAAGTGACTCTGGATCCCTGTTATTGGTACCAATACTCACCATTGTAATTACTTCTGGGTATGGGGTATTGTTTTATACTTCCGGTAACCATCATACTTACCCATGCAGGTTCGCTCCTCTTATTCGTACCTGCTTTTGTTCGCTCTAGGCCAGTGGTCTCCAACTTGCGGACCTCAAGATGTTGCAAAACTACAACTCCCAGCATGCCCGGACAGCCATCGGCCGTCCGGGCATGCTGGGAGTTGTAGTTTTGCAACATCTGGAGGTCCGCAGGTTGAAGACCACTGCTCTAGGCAATCGTACACAGATATCTATTGTTACGATCCCTGCTCATCTTGATTCTCCATCTATGTCTGTGGAGTATAGGAGCTCATTACTGTGTGCATTAACTTCCCGGCCGGAGCACGTGCAGTGACAGCCTACGCTACTGAGCTATTCTGGTATATCACCAAGCAGTGACCGTAGCCACCAATGACGCTGTGGCAATTAAAGAGGTACTCCGGTGAAAACCTTTTTTCTTTTAAATCAACTGGTGGCAGAAAGTTAAACATATTTGTAAATTGCTTCTATTAAAAAATCTTAATCCTTCCAGTACTTATTAGCTGCTGAATGCTACAGAGGAAATTCCTTTCTTTTTGGAACACTGATGACATCACGAACACAGTGCTCTCTGCTGAAATCTCTGTCCATTTTAGCAACCATGTATAGCAGATGTATGCTAAGGGCAGCATGGTGGCTCAGTGGTTAGCACTGTTGCCTTGCAGTGCTGGGGACTTGGGTTCAAATCCCATTAAGGACAACAATAAATAAAACATTATTATTATTATAATAACGTCAGCAGGGAGAACTGTGGTCGTGATGTCATCAGAGAGCATTCCAAAATGAAAAGAATTTCCTCTGTAGTATTCAGCAGCTAATAAGTACAGGAAGGATTAAGATTTTTTAATAGAAGTAATTTACAAATCTGTTTAACTTTCTGCCACCAGTTGATTTAAAAGAAAAAATGTTTTCACCGGAGTACCCCTTTAAGCTTATGTCACCTTGTTATAGTTATCATTATTGTTTTAGAGCAACATCTCCAAAGCTAGTAGTCTTATCTTGCCTTGCAGGTTCCTAAGCAAGTTTGCCGATGTATTCTTTTATGGTGGTACATTCTGCTTGTTATATAAATGCTTTTAAGAGATCTTTTTTTTTTTTGGCATATAATGGACACAGTACTTGAATATCTTGTGCCTGACAAAGAACCTGGTACAGGTGTGGTGTCTGGGGTATTGCAATGATATTACAGGGTCTGGTAGTATTAAACCTTACTTGTCGTGATGCCAGGGTGAAGTTTGCTTAGTATAGAAGGTCCTGCCGCCAACCGGCCCACAAACGGCAGGGACAATAAACGGAATGTTCACAGCAAGGTTTATGAGATAACTGAAAACTTTTATTTGAACTTTTATGCAACAGTCTTTACAATTGTACAGTTTCTCCTGAGGTAACCGGGATGCAGGTTCCTCACAGGTTTAACTGGGACTGGTGGTAATGAGCTTTATGCAGGCCACTGTGCAACTAATTAGAAGATTTGAGTGGAATAGTAGTCACACAGGATTTGTAGGTTGAGCTTTGTAACTCACAGTTTTAGTGGATACTGATCCTTTAGGCTTTGGCCTTATTGAGATAAATGAAGATGTGCTGATTGTGCTTGCTTGATAGTCCGGCAGGAAGAGAGTGCAGGAACAAGAGAGAGAATTTGGTGACTACAGCCCCTTATATACTAGGGGGCTGAACTAAGCTCATTGGCAGCAAACCTGTAGGTCCTGAACCCAGTGAACTCTGGGTACATCACATGACCCAGGAAGGTCCTTAAACATACGTACATTCACAACTGTCGATCACATGACCTGGGAAGGTCCTATACATTTATTTCACCTATACATTAAATAATAGACATATAAACACAATTATATGAGGCGACCAAGGGGCAAGCACTGCAGGAGAGCCCTGTGGAGATGGAGGAACTCTAGCTGAGAGGACTCAACACAAGGGACAAGACAAGGTCCTGTACCGGGACACCACACAGGCTTGAATGGATGGACTACGTAACACCCTGACAGATGCTCTATTTTTTCTTGTGACTTGTCACATCTTCTTTGCACAGCTAGCCTATTCTGTGCACTCATTTAATTGTAGTCCCTCTGTGCTCCCATGTCTAGTTGTAGGCCCATTTTGTGCCCCCATATCTAGTTGTAGGCCCATTCTGTGCTCATATATCTCGTTGTAAGCCCATTCTGTGCCCCCATATATAGTTGTAGGCCCATTCTGTGCTCCCATATCTTGTTGTAGGCCCATTCTGTGCCCCCATATCTGGTTGTAGGCCCATTCTGTGCTCCTATATCTAGTTGTAAGCCAACTCTGTGCCCTTATTTATAGTTGTAGGCCCATTCTGTGTTCCCATATCTAGTGGTAAGTCAACTCTGTGCCCTTATTTATAGTTGTAGGCCCATTCTGTGCTCCCATATATAGTTGTAGGCCCATTCTGTGCTCCCATATCTAGTTGTAGGCCCATTCTGTGCCCCCATATCTAGTTGTAGGCCAACTCTGTGCCCTTATTTATAGTTGTAGGCCCATTTGTGCTTCCATATATAGTTGTAGGCCCATTCTGTGCTTCCATATAGTTGTAAGCCAACTCTATGCCCTTAACTATAGTAATAGGCCTATTCTGTGCACCCATATATAGTTGTAGGCCCAGTTTGTACCTCCATATAGTTTTATACCCACTCTGTGCCCTTATTTATAGTTGTAGGCCCATTCTGTGCTTCCATATATAGTTGTAGGCCCATTCTGTGCCCCCATATAGTTGTAAGCCAACTCTGTCCCCTTATTTATAGTTGTAGGCCCATTCTGTGCTTCCATATATAGTTGTAGGCCCATTCTGTGCTTCCATATATAGTTGTAGGCCCATTCTGTGCTTCCATATATATAGTTGTAGGCCCATTCTGTGCTTCCATATATATAGTTGTAGGCCCATTCTGTGCTTCCTTATATAGTTGTAGGCCCATTCTGTGCTCCCATATATAGTTGTAGGCCCATTCTGTGCTCCCATATATAGTTGTAGGCGCATTCTGTGCTCCCATATATAGTTGTGGGCCCATTCTGTTCTTCCATATATAGTTGTAGGCCCATTCTGTTCTTCCATATATAGTTGTAGGCCCATTCTGTGCTCCCATATATAGTTGTAGTCCTTTTCTGTGTGCCCATATAATTTTAGCCCTCTCTGTGCTCTCATATAGTTGTAGTCCCATTCTGTGCCCGCATATAGTTGTAAGCCAACTCTGTCCCCTTATTTATAGTTGTAGGCCCATTCTGTGCCCCCATATAGTTGTAAGCCAACTCTGTCCCCTTATTTATAGTTGTAGGCCCATTCTGTTCTTCCATATATAGTTGTAGGCCCATTCTGTGCTCCCATACATAGTTGTAGGCCTTTTCTGTGTGCCCATATAATTTTAGCCCTCTCTGTGCTCTCATATAGTTGTAGGCTCATTCTGTGCCCCCACATAGTTGTAGGCCCCCACTGTAGCAATGACAGCATTGGATGCAGGGACAGCGGACACTAAATTGGACGTTTGTTAACCTGTGTTGGACCCTCCCACTCTAGTCAAGATGGGACCCTGATGCGGGCAGCGATTGGCTGAGCCAGTAGGTCTTCATCTTGGAAGCAGGAAGAAGACAGAATAACCACACAGAACTGGACAGGAACTGTGGGGTCCAGGGCTAGATAAGTATGCCTATTTTAATATCCCCCACCCCAACCGCATATTGTATTTGTTAAACACTATATAACCCCTTTAATTACAGGTAACGACTGCAGAAATTCATCATTGACCTTCACGTTTATTCAGAAAATGTATCCATTTTCGCCGGGAGCTTTTTTTTCTATTCCAATTCTACTCTTATTATCTACGTCACGTTTCATTATCAATACTTAATCAATGAGTAAATGATCAGGACATAATGCAGGAAGGTGCAGCTGAGGGTAATGACCTGATGTAGTAAAGATCCGCTCAATGGTTTGGATTACTTCCTGTGGATTCAAGAGAAGACATATCACAATGTCTTTATTGTATCTATTAGAAATGAGACTCCGAGCTGTGAACGGCCAGTGATGGCTTCTTATTGTTAGATAAATGGGATATGTGATTCAGAATTACTGAAGGATGACAAGGCAGAGAACAGCAGGTTCGGAGCTCTCTGCAATGAAGTGTACCTGCAGCCAGAGACAAAAGTTTCACATTTCTTCCAAATGCACACGTTCACAAAATATGGGAGATCTTCAGGTTTGTCATCTCCTTAAAGGGGTATTCCAATGGAAAACTTTTTTTTTTTTTTTAAATCAACTGGTGCCAGAAATTTAAACATATTTGTAAATCACTTCTATTAAAAAATCTTAATCCTTCCAGTACTTTTTAGGGGCTGTATGATAAAGAGAAATCCAAAAAAGAAATGCATTTCCTGTGATGTCCTGACCACAGTGCTCTCTGCTGACCTCTGCTGTCCATTTTAGGAAATGGAGAAAATCCCCATAGCAAACATATGCTTCTCTGGACAGTTCCTAAAATGGACAGCAGAGGTCAGCAGAGAGCACTGTGGTCATGACATCAGAGGAAATGCATTTCTTTTTTGGATGTCTCTTTAGTATACAGCCCCTAAAAAGTACTGGTAGGATTAAGATTTTTTAATAGAAGTGATTTACAAATCTGTTTAACTTTCTGGCACCAGTTAATTAAAAAAAAAAAAGTTTTCCATGGGAGTACCCCTTTAAGAAGGGAACGGGTCATCAAAAAATGACCTATTGTTAAAGGGGTACTCCACTGCTCGGCTCCAAACTGTTCTGAACGCTGGAGCCGGCGCGGGGAACTCGTGACATCATAGCCCCGCCCCCCTCATGATGTCACACCCCGCCCCCTCAATGCAAGTCTATGGGAGGGGGCGTGACATCCGTCACGCCCCCTCCCATAGACTTGCATTGAGGGGGCTTGGCCGTGATGTCACGAGCGGAACGTGGTCGTGATGTCACAAGCCTCCAGGGCTGAACCCGCAGCTCTAAACAAGCTCGACCACTTGCCCATAGCAACCAATCAGATGGCTTCTTTCATTCTTATCAAGGCCACTTGGCTGCTTTTGAAACTTGCATATACTTGCATGGAGAGGCGGTGCTCATAGTTAACCCTCTGCAGTGTCTCAGTACCGTCCCCCAGCTGCTGAAGTCTTTGGTTGTCATTTGGCTGAGGAGTTCTCTCTCTAAGGGGAAGATTAATCAAAACCTGTCCGGAAGAAAAGTTGCTGAGTTGCCCATAGCAACCAATCAGATCGCTTCTTTCATTTTTTTTAAAAGGCCTCTGAAAAATGAAAGAAGCGATCTGATTGGTTGTTATGGGCAACTCAGCAACTTTTCCTCTGGACAGGTTTTGATAAATCTCCCCCTTTTGATGTAGTTATATGTAGATTTACAACTTCATTCATTGCACAGTTATGTCATTTGAGGTGGGGAAAAAAAACGAAACACAAAAAACATCACAAATCTATTACAGGAAGGAAACAGTAGACAATAAATCGTTTTCCTTATGCAAATTACAGGTTGTGAAACAAGGTAAATGGAGTTATGGACACGTCTGGTTGTAAAACATGTATTGTGCGCAGTGTATGGGTAATACTGGATGGTCCTGAGGTGAGGACTAAGATCAAGGTCCTTATGTCCTAGACTTTTAGTTTTTTCCTGGAGTGATGCAATGTTTACATATAATCGCGAGGGAAATTCCATAATAACTTTATTGTAGCACCCATAAATGCACAGTTTCCTTCTGAAAACAAATGTGCTTTAAAATCCCTTACGCAAAGGTCTGTGCGTCGTCTTATCTGTTCTGAATCCCAAATTGTTGGACATTTTAAAATCTAATAGGTTATTACTGAATTATCCCTTAAAAAAATACAGTAGACCCCAGTGACACTTTTGAAGGTCTGTAGGTCCTGTAGGTGTTAGCACAGTCAGAAATTGAATCCACTACTTAAAGGGGTACTCCGGTGGAAAACTTTTTTTTTTTTAAATCAACTGGTGCCAGAAAGTTAAACAGATTTGCAAATTACTTCTATAAAAAAAAATCTTAATCCTTCCTCTACTTATTAGCTGCTGAATACTACAGAGGAAATTCTTTTCTTTTTGGAACACAGAGCTCTCTGCTGACATCATGACCACAGTGCTCTCTGCTAACATCTCCATTTTAGGAACTGTCCAGAGCAAGATATGTTTGCTATGGGGATTTTTTCCTACTTAAAATGGTCAGAGATGTCAGCAGAGAGCACTGTGGTCATGATGTCAGCAGAGAGCACTGTGGTCATGATGTCAGCAGAGAGCACTGTGTTCCAAAAAGAAAATAATTTCCTCCGTAGTATTCAGCAGCTAATAAGTACTGGAAGGATTAAGATTTTTTAATAGAAGTAATTTACAAATCTGTTTAACTTTCTGGCACATGTTGATTTAAAAAAAAAAAAGGTTTTCCACTGGAGTACCCCTTTAACCCCTTAAGGACCCAGCCCAAATATACCTTAACCCCTTAAGGACGCAGGACGTAAATGTACGTCCTGGTGAGGTGGTACTTAACGCACCAGGACGTACATTTACGTCCTAAGCATAACCGCGGGCATCGGAGCGATGCCCGTGTCATGCGCGGCTGATCCCGGCTGCTGATCGCAGCCAGGGACCCGCCGGCAATGGCCGATGCCCGCGATCTCGCGGGCGTCCGCCATAAACCCCTCAGGTGCCGGGATCAATACAGATCCCGGCATCTGCGGCAGTTCGCGATTTAAATGAACGATCGGATCCGATCATTCATAACGCCGCACGGAGGTCCCCTCACCTTCCTCCATGCGGCTCCCGGCGTCTCCTGCTCTGGTCTGTGATCGAGCAGACCAGAGCTGGAGATGACCAATAATACTGATCTGTTCTATGTCCTATACATAGAACAGATCAGTATTAGCAATCATGGTATTGCTATGAATAGTCCCCTATGGGGACTATTCAAGTGTAAAAAAAAATGTAAAAAAATGTAAAAGTAAAAGTAAAAAAAAAGTGAAAAATCCCCTCCCCCAATAAAAAAGTAAAACGTCCGTTTTTTCCTATTTTACCCCCAAAAAGCGTAAAAAACATTTTTTATAGACATATTTGGTATCGCCGCGTGCGTAGTAAATGTCCGAACTATTAAAATAAAATGTTAATGATCCTGTACGGTGAACGGCGTGAACGAAAAAAAATAAAAAAAATGTCCAAAATTCCTACTTTTTTAATACATTTTCTTAAAAAAAAATTATAAAAAATGTATTAAAAGTTTTTTATATGCAAATGTGGTATCAAAAAAAAGTACAGATCATGGCGCAAAAAATGAGCCCCCATACCGCCACTTATACGGAAAAATAAAAAAGTTAGAGGTCATCAAAATAAAGGGATTATGAACGTACTAATTTGGTTAAAAAGTTTGTGATTTTTTTTAAGCGCAACAATAATATAAAAGTATATAATAATGGGTATCATTTTAATCGTATTGACCCTCAGAATAAAGAACACATGTCATTTTTACCATAAATTGTACGGCGTGAAAACAAAACCTTCCAAAATTAGCAAAATTGCGTTTTTCTTTTAATTTCCCCACAAAAATAGTGTTTTTTGGTTGCGCCATACATTTTATGATATAATGAGTGATGTCATTACAAAGGACAACTGGTCACGCAAAAAACAAGCCCTCATACTAGTCTGTGGATGAAAATATAAAAGAGTTATGATTTTTAGAAGGCGAGGAGGAAAAAATGAAAACGTAAAAATTAAATTGTCTGAGTCCTTAAGGCCAAAATGGGCTGAGTCCTTAAGGGGTTAAGGACCCGGCCATTTTTTGAACATCTGACCACTGCTTTTACCTTTTATTCTGATTCAGAGATTGTTTTTTCGTGACATATTCTACTTTATGTTAGTGGTAAAATTTTGTCGATACTTGCATCATTTCTTGTTGAAAAATTAAAAAATTTGATGAAAAATTTGAAAATTTTGCATTTTTTTTTACTTTGAAGCTCTCTGCTTATAATGAAAATGGATATTCCAAATAAACTATACATTGAATCACATATACAATATGTCTACTTTATGTTTGCATCATAAAGTTGACATGTTTTTACTTTTGGAAAACATCAGAGGGCTTCAAAGTTCAGCAGCAATTTTCCAATTTTTCACAAAATTTTCAAAATCGGAATTTTTCAGGGACCAGTTCAGTTTTGAAGTGGATTTGAAGGGCCTTCATATTAGAAATACCCCACAAATGACCCAATTATAAAAACTGCTCCCCTCAAAGTATTCAAAATGACATTCAGTGTGTTAACCCTTTAGGTGTTTCACAGGAATAGCAGCAAAGTGAAGAGAAAATTCTAAATCTTCATTTTTTACACTCACATGTTCTTGTAGACCCAGTTTTTTAATTTTTACAAGTGGTAATAGGAGAAAAAGCCCCCAAAATTTGTAACCCAATTTCTCTCGAGTAAGGAAATACCTCATATGCGTATGTCAAGTGTTTGGCGGGCGCAGTAGAGGGCACAGAAGGGAAGGAGCAATAATGGGATTTTGGAGAGTGAATTTTTCTGAAATGGTTTTTGGGGGGCATGTCCCATTTAGAAAGCCCCTATGGTGCCAGAACAGCAGAAAACACCACATGGCATACCATTTTGGAAACTACACCCCTCAAGGCACGTAACAAGGGGTCCAGTTAGCCTTAACACCCCACAGGTGTTTGACAACTTTTCGTTAAAATCGGATGTGTAAATGGAAAAAAAAAAATTCCCACTAAAGTGCAGTTTTTCCCCCAAATTTACCATTTTTACAAAGGGTAATGGGAGAAAATGCCCCCCCCCCCCAAATTTGTAACCCCATCTCTTCTGACTATGGAAATACCCCATGTTAGGACGTAAAATGCTTTGCGGGCAAACTACAATGCTCAGAAGAGAAGGAGTCACATTTGGCTTTTTGAAAGCAACTTTTGCTGAAATGTTTTTTTGGGGGCATGTCGCATTTAGGAAGCCCCTGTGGTGCCAGAACAGCAAAAAATACCCACATGGCATACTATTTTGGAAACTACACCCCTCAAGGAACGTAACAAGGGGTCCGCTGAGCCTTAACACCCCACAGGTGTTTGATGACTTTTTGTTAAAGTTGGATGTGTAAATGAAAAAAACATTTTTTTTTACTAAAATGCAGTTTTTCCCCTAAATTTTACATTTTTACAAGGGGTAATAGGAGAAAATGACCCCCAAAATTTGTAACCCCATTTCTTCTGAGTATGGAAATACCCCATGTTAGGACGTAAAATGCTCTGCTGGCGAACTACAATGCTCAGAAGAGGAGGAGCGCCATTGAGCTTTTGGAAAGAGAATTAGTTTGGAATGGTAGTCAGGGACCATGTGCGTTTACAAAGCCCCTCGTGGTGCCAGAACAGTGGACCCCCCCACATGTGACCCCATTTTTGAAACTACACCCCTCACAGAATTTAATAAGGGGTGCAGTGAGTATTTATACCCCACAGATCTTTGGAACAGTGGGCTGTGCAAATGAAAAATACCTGTGGGGCGTAAATTCTCAATGTACCCCTTATTACATTACGTATGGGGTGTAGTTTCCAAAATGGGGTCATATGTGGGGGGTCCATTGTTCTGGCACTATGGGGGCTTTGTAAACACATGTGGCCTTCAATTCCAGACAAATTTTCTCTACAAAATCTCAATGGTGCTCCTTCTTTTCTGAGCATTGTAGTTCGCCCACAGAGCACTTGAAATTCACATATGGGGTATGTTCTTACTCAGAAGAGATGGGGTTACAAATTTGGGGGGGCTTTTTTCCTATTTTCCCTTGTGAAAATGAAAAATTTATGGTAACACCAGCATTTTAGTGAAAAAATAAAATTTTTTTAATTTTCCCATCCAACTTTAATGAAAATTCATCAAATACCTGTTGGGTGTTCAGGCTCACTATACCCCTTGTCACGTTCAGTGAGGGGTGTAGTTTCCAAAATGGGGTCACATGTGGGTATTTTTATTTTTTTTGCGTTTGTCAGAACCGCTGTAAAATCAGCCACCCCTGTGCAAATCACCAATTTAGGCCTCAAATGTACATGGTGCGCTCTCACTCCTGAGCCTTGTTGTGTGCCCGTAGAGCATTTTACGCCCACATCTGGGGTATTTCCGTACAAATTTTGGGGGTCTTTTTTTCCCTTTTACCGCTTGTGGAAATAAAAAGTATGGGGCAACACCAGCATGTTAGTGTAAATTTTTTTATTTTTTTACACTAACAGGCTGATGTAGCCCCCAACATTTCCTTTTCACAAGCGGTAAAAGGAAAAAAAGACCCCCAAAATTTGTAGTGCAATTTCTCCCGAGTACGGCGATACCCGGTATATGGCCCTAAACTGTTTCCTTGAAATACGACAGGGCTCCGAAGTAAGAGAGCACCATGCGCATTTGAGGACTAAATTAGGGATTGCATAGGGGTGGACATAGGGGTATTCTACACCAGTGATTCCCAAACAGGGTGCCTCCAGCTGTTGCTAAACTCCCAGAATGCCTGGACAGTCAGTGGCTGTCCAGAAATGCTGGGAGTTGTTGTTTTTCAACAGCTGGACGCTCCGTTTTGGAAACCCTGCCGTACAAGACGTTTTTAATTTTTTATTGGGGAGAGGGGACAGTGTAAGGGGGTGTATATGTAGTGTTTTACCCTTTATTATGTGGTAGTGTAGTGTAGTGTTTTTAGGGTACATTCACACTGGCGGGTTACGGTGAATTTCCTGCTAGGAGTTTGCGCTGCGGCGAAAAATTTGCCGCAGCCCAAACTTGAAGCAGGAAATTTATTGTAAAACTGCCCGTGTGAATGTACCCTGTACGTTCACATGGGGGGGCAAACCTCCAGCTGTTTCAAAACTACAACTCCCAGCATGTACTGACAGACCGTGCATGCTGGGAGTTGTACTTTTGCAACAGCTGGAGGCACACTGGTTGGAAAACCTTCAGTTAGGTTCTGTTACCTAACTCAATATTTTCCAACCAGTGTGCCTCCAGCTGTTGCAAAACTACAACTCCCAGCATGTACTAATCACCGAAGGGCATGCTGGGAGATGTAGTTATGCAACAGCTGGAGGTACCCAACTACAACTCCCAGCATGTACTAATCTCCGAAGGGTATGCTGGGAGATGTAGTTATGCAACAGCTGGAGGTACCCAACTACAACTCCCAGCAAGCCGAGACAGCTGTTTGCTTTCTGGGCATGCTGGGAATTGCAGTTTTGCAACATCTGGAGAGCTACAGTTTTTAGACCACTGCACAGTGATCTCCAAACTGTGGACCTCCAGATGTTGCAAAACTACAACTCCCAGCATGCCCAGACAGCAAACAGCTATGTGGGCATGCTAGGAGTTGTAGTTTTGCAACATCTGGAGGGATATAGTTTAGAGACCACTGTATAGTGGTCTCAAACTGCAGCCCTCCAGCTGTTGCAAAACTACAACTCCCAGCATGCCCAAACAGCTGTCTGGGCATGCTGGGGGTTGTAGTTTTGCAACATCTGGAGGGCCACAGTTAGAGACCACAGTCTCAGACTGTAGCCCTTCAGATCAACTTACCGGCTTCCGTAGGATCCCGGCAGTTGTCCTCTTCAGACGCAGGTCACGCCGCCCGCCGATCAACGTCGCCGCAGCCTCCGGACGGTTAAGTGGACGTCGGCGCCCGGTCCCCTTCGGTTCCCCGTTCTGCCGCGCCTATTGTGGGTGGGCAGCACGGGGAAAACTAAAGTTAACCCCCCCGGTCTGCTATTGGTCGTCGCCTCTGACGATCAATAGCAGACCAATAGCAGGGATAGGAGGGGTGGCAACCCTGCCACCTCACTTCTATGCCTACAGGGGGATCTTGGGTGTCTTAGACAACCGCGATCCCCCTTCCATTCCGAGTCACCGGGTCAAAATAGACCCGTATGACCCGGAATCGGCGCAAATCGCAAGTGTGAATTCACTTGCGATTTGCGCTGATCGCCGACGGGGGGGGGGGGGTTTGGGGGTATCGGTGACCCCCATGGGCATTTGCGCGGGGTGCCTGCTGATTGATATCAGCAGTCACCCCAGCCCAGGCCCCGTCCGGCACGCGGCGGGGACCAAAATTCCCACGGGCGTATGGATACGCCCTGGGTCCTTAAGTACCAGGACGTCAAGGCGTATCCATACGCCCTAGGTCCTTAAGTGGTTAAAGGGGTATTCCAGGATTTTTTTTTATTTGACTCTGCTATAAGGGCTGTAAAGTTAGTGTAGTTCATAATATAGTGTCTGTACCTGTGTGTGACGGTGGTCTCGCAATTCTGTGATAATCACCCCAATATTTATTTTTAACAGCATACCAAATTACTCAGGTCTCTGGATTTCCCAGGTTGCAGTGCGTCGAGACCTGACATCACTAGTCAGGTGAACAGAGAGAGCTTGTACTGCTTTAATTTTGCAACAGCTGTAGGCCCCCAGGTTAGAAAACACTGTGTGAGGTGGCTGATGTGTGGGAGGAAGGAAAGTAACCTCAAGCTTTCAAGCATGGAACTGTGGGATGTGTAGTTTAGAGAACAAAATCCAACAGGAAATACCCAGTTCTGGCAGGTAAGTACTAAAATCTCCTTATGGTGCATAACCCTTTAAAGGGATACACTGGAGGAAAAAAAATGTTTTCAAATCAACCGGTGCCAGAAAGTTAAACAGATTTGTAAATTACTTCTTTTTAAAAATCTTAATCCTTCCAGTACCTATCAGTTGCTGTATGCTTCAGAGGAAGTTGTATAGTTATTTTCAATCTGACCACAGTGCTCTCTGCGACCACCTTTGTCTGTGTCAGGAACTGTCCAGAATAGAAGCAAATCCCCATAGCAACCCTCTCTCCAGGTGTCAGCAGAGAGCACTGTGTTCAGACTGGAAAGAACTACACAACTTCCTCTGTAGCATACAGCAGCTGATAAGTACTGGAAGAATTAAGAATTTTATATAGAAGTAATTTACAAATCGGTATAACTTTCTGCCACCAGTTTATTTGAAAAAAAAATAATGTTTTCACCAGGGTATCCCTTTAAAACAGTGTTTTCCAAGCATTGTGCCTCCAACTGATGCAAAACTACAACTCCCAGCATGCCCAGACAGCCGAAGGCTGTCTGGGCATGCTGGGAGTTGTAGTTTTGCAACAGCTAGGGCACGCTGATGAAAGTGAGTCACTGGCATTTTTTTTTCTTTAGGCTTTTATTGTCATGTAACATATCAAGATTGTTGGTCATTCCGTAGTGGTCTCTGAACACGATGGTTTTGTGGCTGAATTTTGGCGCAAGAAATTTTGTGCCTTCAAATTTTCTGCTTTCAAAAGTCCAATAATCCCGACCAACTCTCCCCGTTTCTTGTAAAAACCCGAAAAAGCGGCATGTCCACTGGGGAAGGGGCATGGACCCGACAAAAGGCGGTGTGACCTTGGCAAAAGGGGCGTATTCTCAACAAATTTACTAAAATTTCCCACATAGAAAAAACTCCCAGCTCAGAGTAGTTGTAAAACAAAGAAAAAAAAATTAGCAAATACTGTCGGAAAAAAATTAAATCAACACAGAAAACTACAGTCCACTCTTAGTGAGTCCACCCCAACGAGTCCTTTCAACAGCGGAAACAACTACTGCTGCATGCTATTGGGCTGTACAGCAGAAGTTTCCAAAATGATACCCCTTTTCTCTGACATCACTTCCTGTTCTGCAACTATTGGCTGATGCTCCAACTCGCTGACTTCCTGCTCTACCACCTCCAGCTTGCAGCTACTACTAGTAATGCTGAGATTTGGAGCAGAAGTGGGAAGAACTACTAATGTTTGGACCCACACGACACAGTTAGAACTGACTTTGTCAGTTCCTATATTAAAGGAGTACTCCGCCCCTAGACATCTTACCACCTATCCAAAGGATAGGGGATAAGATGTCAGATCGCCGGGGTCCCGCTGCTGGGGACCCCGGGGATCGCTGCTGCAGCACCCCGCCATCATTACTGCACAGAGCGAGATCGCTCTGCACGTAATGACGGGCAATACAGGGGCCGGAGCATCGTTACGTCACGGCTCCGCCCCTCATGACATCACGGCCCTCCCCCGTCAATACAAGTCTATGGGAAGGGGGCGTGGCGGTCGTCACGCCCCCTGCCATAGACTTGCATTAAGGGGACGGGCTGTGATGTCATGAGGGGCGGAGCCATGACGTCACGCTGCTCCTGCCCCTGTATCGCCCGTCATTACGCACAGAGCGAACTCGCTCTGTGCAGTAATGATGGCGGGGTGCCGCAGCGGCGATACCCGGGGTCCCCAGCAGCGGGACCGCGGTGATCTAACATCTTATCCCCTATCCTTTGGATAGGGGAAAAGATGCCAGGGGCAGAGTACCCCTTTAAAGGACAGAAATTTATATTCTACTGGGAACAGGAAAAAACATTTAACTATACATACCTAGCCCTGGTCACCCACTGGTTCCCACAATTTCAGTTTGGCTTCTTCAGGTCCAGCGACCTTCTGTTTTCTTCCTGCTTCCGAGAAGAGCACTTGTTGTAGGACCTGTCGGCTGAGCCAATCACTGGCTGAGATGGAAAACCACTGCGGCCAAAGATTGGCTGAGCTGACAGGTATTGCACCATGAACTTGTCTTAGAAGCAGGCAGAAGATCGAAGGACCGAAGGGAGCCAGACATGAGCTGCAGGGACCAGTGGGGGAACAGGACTAGGTAAGTATGTATGTATATATTTATATATATATATATATATATATATATATATATATATATATATATATACACGTATATAAGTATATTAATGGCCCATACAAAAAATATGGAGAAAAACTGTTCCAGGTTAAACCCCCCCCAAAGGACGAGGGGGCACTCCCTCCGTCTGGAGAAGAAAAAGTTTAGTCTCAAGGGGCGACACGCCTTCTTTACCATGTGAACTGTGAACTTATGGAACAGTCTACCTCAGGAACTGGTCACAGCAGGAAAAATTAACAGCTTTAAAACAGGATTAGATACATTCCTGGAACAAAATAACATTAATGCTTATGAAGAAATATAAAATCCCATCCCTTCCCCAATATCGCGCCACACCCCTACCCCTTAATTCCCTGGTTGAACTTGATGGACATATGTCTTTTTTCGACCGTACTAACTATGTAACTATATATATATATATATATATTTATATATATATATATATATATATATATATATATATATGTAGATAGAAAAACAGTGAGGCACTCCATAAGTGCCGAAAAATTGTCTCACTATATATACTGTATATATATAGAATTATTATGACATGTTTTTTTGCCTTTTCTTTGTTTTTTTTACATTTCCAGGCCCGAGCAGGATGTAAGTTTTCGCAACATGCTTGA
The DNA here is from genome assembly GCF_029499605.1 of Hyla sarda. Classification (NCBI taxonomy): domain Eukaryota; kingdom Metazoa; phylum Chordata; class Amphibia; order Anura; family Hylidae; genus Hyla; species Hyla sarda. Next base: position 589,308,263 of record NC_079189.1, on the reverse strand, counting down.
TAACCCCTGTAATATTTATTCTATTCGACCTAATAACCTAGCAATAAAAATATGGTTATAAGAGTACGTTATCTTAGAGGTCCAACATTATTTCAAGGCCTTGCTGCAATATCGATTTATTTGGGTTCATAAAACAAAGACATTGATTGTGTGATATGACATTATGAATGTGAGACAGACATGTTTGTTCTGTTGTTTATGTCTTCCCTTTTTACCATATGTTAATGTGTGCTATTTTTTAGTCAGTGGTACTTTTACGATCATCTCCTATTGACCCAGCTGAGGCACTGGACAGAGTGTGATAGTCCAAGGGTTAAAGGGGTTATCTAGCTTAGACCCCTCCCCCCCCCCTTGATCTCTGGCCTTGCACCCCGACTCTCCTCCTGCACAGAAAGAAAGAAAACGGTCCAGCACTGGTTTGCAGGTAAAAACAGCTAATGGGTTAACTCCGACAAGACAAATTATCCGACGCGTTTCGGACCTACACTTGGTCCTTAGTCATGGCATGATGATGCCATGACTAAGGACCAAGTGTAGGTCCGAAACGCGTCGGCTAAGTTGTCTTGTCGGAGTTGACCCAATAAAGAAGTAGCTGTTTTTACCTGCAAACCAGTGCTGGACCGTTTTCTTTCTTTGTGCACACACACGGTCAGGGACGCTGCTGACCAGGCCCGTGCACAGTTGCAGAGAGGAGGAGGTGAGCTGTCGTTTTAATTCATTCAATACCAAAGTAAAGAACTAGTTGTTGTTTGTAAACCCTGGCTTTTCAGGTATTATTTGCCTTGGGCCTACCTACCGGCCTGTCCTGCTCTGTATCTATCCTTCTGCCCTATAAGCCATCATTGGTTGCTGTAGGAGACTACTCTGGAAATGTAACTTGTGGATTACCTGCATAATGTCCATACCCCTTTAAAATGTATTATAAAGGGGTACTCCACCCCTAGACATCTTATCATCTATCCAAAGCCGTTCTTGGCTGCGGCACCCCAGACATCCGGTGCACGGAGAGAACTTCGCTACATGTAAGGTGACTGACGATGCAGAGGCTCGTTATGTAACGGCCCCACCCAACTCGTGATGTCACAGTCACGTCCCCTTAATACAAGCCTATGGGAGGGGGCATTGAGGGGGCGTGACCTTGATGTCACAATCTGAGCGGGGCCGTGACATCACGAGAACTTCGCCCCTCATCACCAGTCATCCGGGATGGCCCCGCCCGGTCACGCCCCCTCAACGCAAGCTTATGGGAGGGGGCGTGACAGCCGTCACGCCCCCTCCCACAGGCTTGCATTGAGGGGGCGTGACCGTGACGTCGCAAGCTGGATGTGACCGTAATATCACGAGCCTCCGTCGCGGCACCCGACACTCTAAATGAACACCGGGGGGACCCCCACAATCAGACATCTTATCCTTTGGATAGGGAATAGGATGTCTAGGGGCGGAGTACCCCTTTAAGATGCTGATTGCCAATTTCCATAGAAAGTAGTGACAGAGAAGGGTTACACAGTCTCCAGGCCTGACCATGACAATAGGGAGCTTTATTTGCAAGCATTTTATCTCCGGTGAAATTTGCACCATCCTGGAAACCGAGTAAACGTGAGATAATTGTATGAAACCTAAACAGATTGGCCCATAAATGTGGTTTATTGTGATCCCGACAGAACAGCTCCAGCTTTGTATATGAAGCCAACAAGGGATTAGACAGAAATCTGTTCATTGACTACAATTTGTCATGGTAAATGTCCTATTATCTCCGGTATTATTACAAATATTGGGTTACATGTTGTGCACAGTTATATAAGAGGAGGCGTGGAATATTTACTTTCGATGCTAAATCAAAAAGGGAAACGTCTGAGAAAAGCAATTGGAAACATTTTTAACCATAATAGAGTTCCAATTAAAAAAGTAATGGGCCATCCAAGGGTGTACGTAGCATAGTGACAGACCATGCGGCTGCTATGGGGCCCTTGGAGACAGGGGGCCCTGACCTGGTTGGTTGGTCCCATATCTTTTTGTGCAACAACTACCGTGTTTCTCCGAAAATAAGACGGGGTCTTATATTAATTTTAGTCACAAAAAACACACTAGGGCTTATTTTCAGGGTAGGGCTTATTTATTCATGGGGGGGGGGGGCTGCGGGAGTGTGGAGAATGGGGGCTGTGGGAGGATGGGGGGCTGTAGCAGTGTGGAGGATGGGGGGCTGTGGGAGTGTGGAAGATGGGGGCTGTAGCAGTGTGCAGGATGGGGGCTGTGGGAGGATGGGGGGCTGTAGCAGTGTGGAGGATGGGGGGCTGTGGGAGTGTGGAGGATGGGGGCTGTAGCAGTGTGGAGGATGCCCCCCATCTTCCACACTGCTACAGCCCCCCCATCCCCCACACTGCTATACAGCCCCCATCCTCCACACTGCTATACAGCCCCCCATCCTCCCAGAGCCCCCATCCTGCACACTCCCACAGCCCCCCATCCTCCACACTCCTGCAGCCCACCATCCTCCACACTGCTACATTACTGGCGGCCGCGGTCCGGATCTGGACCGTAGTCCACCAGTTGAGTACCCCTGACCCTAGGTCTTATTTTCGGGGGTAGGGCTTATATTGCACCCCACCCCGATAATCCAGCTAGGGCTTATTTTCGGGGTAGGGTGTAGAATGCAATGCAATCTACAGAGAATGGCATTGTGGGCACATTAACGGAGGGGGGTACTTACCAATAAGTAATGGAAAGCAAAGGGAAATAACACCAGACCTTTCTGTCCTAGGTGGGTAAAATCAGCTGACATATTAGGAGGCCCATATCCATAATTACTATGGGGACCCCTTTCTTCTATGTAAGTCACCGGGGCCACCATATGGTAGCATGCAGAATGCCTATGTTCTGTGTATCTATCATAGCTCATCCACGGCATAAGCAAGATATTCTCAAAAAGAGGGTTTAAATAACCAAAATTACACCCCCATACCAGAAAAATAGATATAGAGTGGTCCCTCAAGTTACAATATTAATTGGTTCCAGGACGACCATTGTATGTTGAGACTAGAGATGAGCGAACTTACAGTAAATTCGATTCGTCACGAACTTCTCGGCTCGGCAGTTGATGTCTTTTCCTGCATAAATTAGTTCAGCTTTCCGGTGCTCCGGTGGGCTGGAAAAGGTGGATACAGTCCTAGGAGACTCTTTCCTAGGACTGTATCCACCTTTTCCAGCCCACCGGAGCACCTGAAGGCTGAACTAATTTACGCAGGAAAAGTCATCAACTGCCGAGCCGAGAAGTTCGTGACGAATCGAATTTACTGTAAGTTCGCTCATCTCTAGTTGAGACCAGAACTCTATGAAAATAATTTCCTCTGTAGTATTCAGCAGCTAATAAGTACTGGAAGGGTTAAGTTTTTTTAATAGAAGTAATATGCAAATCTGTTTAACTTTCTGGCACCAGTTGATTAAAAAAAAAAAAAAAAAAAGTTTTCCACCGGAGTACCCCTTTAACTAAGAAGGTCCTGGAAGCTGAGATATGGAGTGTTATATGGAAAGTTCTTTATTATGTAGAATTATGCGCATTTTGCTTTATAGAGAACAGACCTGTAATATGGCACCGTACAGAGCACTATATGGCACCACCCAATGTACTATGGTCAGGGACAAAGCTATATGGCAGTGTTTCCCAACCAGGACGCCAAAGGCTGTCCCGGCATGCTGGGTGTTGTAGTTTTGCAACAGCTGGAGGCACCCTGGTTGGGAAAACACTGCTATAGGGGGTGGGGGAGATGTTGCATTGGGGTCCAAGTTGCCCCTCAAATATCTGGCACTCAGTTTGGAGGTATAATGCTGTGCACAATTCATACAGCTACATATTTTAGCTACTATATTTGCCGCAAGCTATTTACTGGTCTAGGCACCAAAAAATTTAATATACAAACCGAGCCGTATGTAGTCAAAGTCTTCATTAGAACCATCCACATGGAATTGTCTTTAATATAATTTTGATAATGTATTGTATTAAAGCATACTATACTGAATTACTGAGTATGGTACTCCATTATTTTTTCTATTTATGATATTACAGTGGGATACATTACACTCTATCATGTTACTATATTGCTATGTTGGACTGGATTTTATTAGATTTTATTGTATTACCCGATATATTGTTTAACATTTCATTACATTTCATCTCCATTTTGTTTGTGGATAATAAAGAATTACGTAATTTGTAAGTTCTGTACATTTGTAAGCGCTGTAAAACATAAAGGGGGATTTGCATTCCTGGGTTCCAGAGTGGTTCCGGATTTTGTATTAGTGGTCATGTATTGGTTAATTTTTGGTCCTGATGGACTATTGGTTTTGTTGTTTGATCATATATACATATACAGTGGTCCCTCAAGTTACAATATTAATTGGTTCCAGGACGACCATTGTATGTTGAAACCATTGTATGTTGAGACCAGAACTCTATGGAAACCTGCTAATTGGTTCTGAAGCCACCAAAATGTCATCCAAAAATAGGAAAAAGTGAGAAGAAAAATAAATAGATAACTAATGTATATAAAGCAAATCCTTACATATAAAAGTAATAAAGATCTGCTGGGAGCTGTAAATCACTGTCTATGTCAGTATTTTCCAAGCAGGGAGCCTCCAGCTGTTGCAAACTACAACTCCCAGCATGCCCGGACAGCCAAAGGCTGTCCGGGCATGATGGGAATTGTAGTTTTGCAACATCTGGGGCACCCTGCTTGGGAAACACTGGTCTATGTAGAGGACAGGAGCTTCTTCGGGGTCCTGTACAGTACACACAGTGTCCTAAAAAAGTAATGGAGTCGCCCTCACCTGGTGTCCAAAGGGGCAGCTAACCATGGCACAGGTAAAGTGTACAGAACATGTAATACCTCCCTGTACTGTAGGGGGCGCTATCAGACACCAGTCAGTGCATACACTTCAATAATACAGGTGTTTTACCAGTGATTGCCCATTCTGATTGGTCTGTTCTTCCAGCCATTGACACAGATCTGGACTGTCTGTAGCATTGTATGTTGAGTCCGGTTTCAACTTACGATTGTCCAGAAAAGACCATTGTATGTTGAAACTATTGTATGTTGAGACCATTGTAAGTTTACATTGCACGGATCCCTCAACATACGATGGTTTCAACAAACGATGGTTCATTTGGAACCGATTACCATCGTATGTTGAGGGACCACTGTACTTTGCATTCCAGCCGCTGGTTCCCTGTCGGTGTGTTAAAGCTTGTTAACCGTTCGTATCCCGACCTGTATCCCCAACCTCATACTGTCCTGTTTATAGTTTTGACTATGACGCCCCTGCACTTTAGTCCAACAAAGGGACTGGCTCCCAGTTGTGGAATTGTAGCCTAGGCAATTACAAAAGTAGGCAGGGAAAGGGGTTCTGGGTAGGGGCTAGATAGGGGATAAGATGTCTAGCAGCGGAGTACCCCTTTAAAGGTCATTTTTTTTTAGTTGAGTGTGTACCTACCTGGACACACCTGGACGTAGCTTTCATGTAAACATATTTTTCTGTGAATTGCTTCTCAGTAAGAATAATCTATTATCATGTTATTCTTGGACGCAGCACTGTGAGTTTGGTGCATTAGATACTTATTCAAATATTGAGCTTTTCGTGTAGTCAGACTTGGCAGGAAGGTTCGCAAACACATTATATTGCGTGTTACATGCAAATGAGGTGGTAAAGGATCATTTGCAAACTACTAATTGTTTAGTCAAAAATGTGTAAAATACCCACGGATATGGAAAGTGTTACCGAGTTTGCATTCAGCATGCGAGGAAAAAGTTGTGAAATCGAATGCACAGGAATTTGCAAAATAATAAGCACCGTATTTTTCGCCGTATAAGATGCACTTTTTCTTCCCCAAAACTGGGGGGGGGGGGGTTGGGGGAGAAAGTTGGTGCGTCCTATATGGAGAATACACACCTATCGCGTCGGTCCCACAGGACATCACCGATCGCGGTGATGCCCTGTATTAACCCTTCAAACGCGGCGATCAAAGCTGACCGCCGCGTCTGAAGCGAAAGTGACACTAACCCGGCTGCACCGGGAGGGACCTTACCTGCCTCCTCGGTGTCTGCTCCGTGCCGGGATCCCCTGCTTGGCCGGCGCTCTCCTTCGTCATCATCACGTTGTCGCGCACGCCGCCCCGTCATCCAATAGGAGCGGCGTGCATACCGGCGTGCGTAGCGACGTGATGGCGGCGACAGAGAGCGAGGATACCGGGCAGCAGAGACGTTCCGGAGTGACTGGGACACCCCGGGGACGCGGCGACAGCGATGGACGGCGACATCCAGGGCAGCGTTGACGGGTCCGGAGCGGCGGGGACACGTGAGTATTACCTCCTATACCAGTGGTCTTCAACCTGCGGACCTCCAGATGTTGCAAAACTACAACTCCTGGCATGCCCGGACAGCCAACGGCTGTCCGGGCATACTGGGAGTTGTAGTTTTGCAACATCTGGAGGTCCGCTGGTTGAAGATCACTGTGACCTATACTTTTACATTGTATTCTAGATTTTCCTCATTTAAAATTGGGTGCGTCTTATATGCCGGAGCGTCCTATAGGGCGAAAAATATGGTAATGTCTGGGAGAAGAAGGAAATATACAGGGAAGAAAATTGTTGGTAAAATGATTTTCAACCTCAAGATGAAAAATGTCACAAGAGTCCCCAGAATAGAATTGCTATATAATCCATAAAACATTGCCTTGTGTGTACAGAGATGGATTAGGCAGGACTCTCAGGCTCATTATATAAGTGGGCGGAGGAAAAAGCGCTCACAGGCTTTCTCTATAAACGGGCGGGGAACCAGGACTCACAGGCTTTACTCATGGTTAAAGGGTACCTCTAATCAAAAAAACTTTTGATATATTATAGATTAATGTATGCAGAATAACTTTACAATTGCATGTTATTAAAAAATATGCTTCTTTCTATTTAATTTTCCACTTTGAAGAAATGACCACTAGGGGTCTCCCTATCAGTCCTGGCAGCAAGCATTTCAGACTCATGCTGGAGTCCTAAACACTACAAGCTGCCAGTCTGCTTTGTTCACAAAGGAGAACATTCAGAGCTGCCAGCCTGCTTTGTTCACAGCTGGTTTGGCTGTGAACAAAGCAGGCTGGCAGCTCTGAGTGTTTAGGACTCCAGCATGAGTCAGAAATGCTTGCTGACAGGACTGATCGGGAAAAATACAATAGAAAGAAGCATATTTTTCATTAACATGCTATTGGAAAGTTATTCAACATTCATTAATCTAAAATATATCAAAAGTTTATTTGATGAGAGGTACCCTTTAAAGGGGTACTCCGGTGGAGAACATTATTTTGTTTAAATTAACTGATGCCAGAAAGTTAAAGGACATCTGTAGTGCAATATAACTTATCCCCTATCTGAAGGATAGGGGATAAGTTATAGATTGCGGGTGTCCGAATGCTGGGGCCCCCGGGATCTCCTGGATGAGCCTGCGGCAGTCTGCTGGAAAGGGGGCGTTCCATCCCCACATGACGCGGCGGCCAACACGCCGTCTCCATGTACCCCACAGAGATACATGGACGCGGCTTTCTGCTGGCGACGAAACTTCACTTCCTGCAGACTGCCGCTGCCCCGTCCAGGAGATCCCAGGGGAGCTCCAGCGTCGGACCCCCGTAATCCATAACTTATCCCCTATCCTTTGGATAGGGGATACGTTATTTTGCGCTGGAATACTCCTTTAAACAGATTTGTAAATTACTTCTATTTAAAAAATCTCAATCCTTACAGTATTTATCAGCTGCTGTATGCTCCAAAGGAAGTTGAAGTTCTTTTCAGTCTGACCACAGTGCTCTCTGTTGACACCTCTGTCCGTATCAGGAACTGTCCAGAGCAGGAGAGGTTTGCTATGGGGATTTGCTTGTACTCTGGACAGTTCCTGACATGGACAGAGGTGTCAGCAGAGAGCACTGTGGTCAGACTGGTAAGACTTCCAGAAAGAAATACAACTTCCTGTGAAGCATACAGCATCTGATAAGTACTGGAAGGATTAAGATCTTTAAATAGAAGTTATTTACAAATCTGTATAACTTTCTGGCACTAGTTGATTTAAAAAAATGTGTTTTCCACCAGAATACCCCTTGAAGTCTGGCAGAGTTCCCTATCACAGGATGTACACTAAAGTTGGATGTGATGTCATAGCAGCACAGAACTAACTACATCTGGAAGTGCAAAAAGAGTTAAGTCTTTGCGGAAGAGTCCTTGCTCAGCTCGTTGCCTCGTGTGACTAGATGAGTCTCCCTCTCAGAGCAGGGACAACATTTTGGGGATGAATACCCTCTGTGTGAAATGGAGAAATTATTTGGTAAAACCTTCTGAAACACAAAACAGTGGCATGATCACCACAAACCCTAGCAACTAGAACTGGATTTACTGGCAAGTCCATGGCTTGGTTACTTGCTTGTAGTAACTTTAACTGGAACAGGGTTCCTGTCTAGGCCTAAATTCTTTTCTCCTCATGTCATCGAGCGGGGAGCAGACAAGCACATCAGCCCATTAGCCTAAGCTAGACCAGACTGAACTGGTTTGGTTTCAGCCCTCTTGACAGAGAGGGATGGACTTGGGAGACTCCTCCCTCAAACTTTCTAGCAGTTTCTGCATAGAAACTTAGCTGATGGGAGTCATGTGACCAATGTTCCGTGCATCCTTACATATATAGCTCCCAGTGGCGACTGTGAAGAGCAAAATGTTAACCCTTACACCTCTACACCTCAGTACCTGGCAGATGGTACCTGGACGTTGCACCTAAGCTCAGCCCCTGTGCCCCTTGCTTATATCATGGAGGTAAAATAAAAACCCAAAAAAATTTGTTGAAAATCAAGCCCTGGATAGACGGCGCTTCTCCTGGATGTAAGTGAATTCAAAAGAGGATTGTCACGATTCGGCTGGCAGGAGGTGGATCCTCTGTGCCAGAGAGGGATTGGCGTGGACCGTGCTAGTGGACCGGTTCTAAGTTACTACTGGTATTCACCAGAGCCCGCCGCAAAGCGGGATGGTCTTGCAGCGGCGGTAGTAACCAGGTCGTATCCACTAGCAACGGCTCAACCTCTCTGACTGCTGAAGATAGGCGCGGTACAAGGGAGTAGACAAGAGCAAGGTCGGACGTAGCAGAAGGTCGGGGCAGGCAGCAAGGATCGTAGTCAGGGGCAACGGCAGGAGGTCTGGAACACAGGCTAGGAACACACTAGGAAACGCTTTCACTGGCACAATGGCAACAAGATCCGGCAAGGAAGGGAAGGGGAAGTGAGGTTAAATAGGGAAGTGCACAGGTGAATGACTGATTAGACCCACTGCGCCAATCAGCGGCGCAGTGGCCCTTTAAATCGCAGAGACCCGGCGCGCGCGCGCCCTAGGGAGCGGGGCCGCGCGCGCCGGGACAGGACCGACGGAGAGCGAGTCAGGTACGGGAGCCGGGGTGCGCATCGCGAGCGGGCGCCACCCGCATCGCGAATCGCATCCCGGCTGGGGGCGGAATCGCAGCGCACCCGGTCAGTAGATCTGACCGGGGCGCTGCAGTAGCGAGGATGTTGCGAGCGCTCCGGGGAGGAGCGGGGACCCGGAGCGCTCGGCGTAACAGTACCCCCCCCTTGGGTCTCCCCCTCTTCTTGGAGCCTGGGAACCTGAGGAGCAGACTTTTGTCTAGGATGTTGTCCTCAGGTTCCCAGGATCTCTCTTCAGGTCCACAGCCCTCCCAATCAACCAAAAAGAACCTTTTTCCTCTGACCGTCTTGGAGGCCAGTATCTCCTTCACTGAGAAGACGTCAGAAGAACCGGAAACAGGAGTGGGAGAAACAAGCTTGGGAGAGAAACGGTTGATGATGAGTGGTTTAAGAAGAGAGACATGAAAGGCATTAGGAATACGAAGAGAAGGAGGAAGAAGAAGTTTGTAAGAGACAGGATTAATTTGGCACAAGACTTTGAAAGGACCAAGATAGCGTGGTCCCAGTTTGTAACTGGGGACACGAAAGCGGACATATTTAGCGGAGAGCCATACCTTGTCTCCGGGAGCAAAAATGGGGGGAGCTCTTCTTTTCTTATCGGCAAACTTTTTCATGCGAGATGAAGCCTGTAAAAGAGAATTTTGGGTCTCTTTCCATATGGTGGAAAGATCACGAGTCACTTCATTTACAGCGGGCAAACCAGAGGACAAGGGAATAGGGAGGGGGGGAAGAGGGTGACGGCCGTACACCACGAAAAATGGGGATTTAGCAGAAGATTCAGAGACTCTAAAGTTGTACGAGAATTCGGCCCAAGGTAGAAGATCTGCCCAGTCATCCTGGCGGGAGGAAACAAAATGCCGTAAATAGTCACCCAGGACCTGGTTAATTCTTTCTACTTGCCCATTGGATTGAGGATGATAAGCAGAAGAGAAGTTTAATTTAATCTTGAGTTGTTTACAGAGAGCCCTCCAGAATTTAGACACGAATTGGACACCTCTATCCGAGACAATCTGCGTGGGCAAACCGTGAAGACGAAAAATGTGTACAAAAAATTGTTTTGCCAACTGAGGCGCTGAAGGAAGACCAGGAAGAGGAATAAAATGTGCCATCTTGGAAAATCGATCAACGACCACCCAAACAACAGTGTTGCCACGGGATGGGGGTAAGTCTGTAATAAAGTCCATACCAATCAGAGACCAAGGCTGTTCGGGGACAGGCAGAGGGTGAAGGAGACCAGCAGGCTTCTGGCGAGGATTCAGCCGTTGGGCAGACTGGAGATAGGAGAGATTCTTGTGATCGGTGAAAATGATAACTGGAAATTTTGATCCCTCCAGCAGATGCCTCCATTCCTCAAGTGCCAATTTAATGGCCAGTAGTTCTCGATCCCCGATGGAGTAGTTCCTCTCCGCCGGAGAGAAGGTCCTAGAAAAAAAACCACAAGTAACAGCATGCCCGGAAGAATTTTTTTGTAGAAGGACCGCTCCAGCTCCCACTGAGGAGGCATCAACCTCCAATAGGAAGGGTTTAGATGGGTCAGGTCTGGAGAGCACGGGAGCAGAAGAAAAGGCAGACTTGAGCCGTTTAAATGCGTCTTCCGCTTGAGGAGACCAGGACTTAGGATTGGCATTCTTCTTGGTTAAAGCTACGATAGGAGCCACAATAGTGGAAAAATGTGGAATAAATTGTCTGTAATAATTGGCGAACCCCAAAAAACGTTGGATAGCACGGAGTCCGGAGGGGCGTGGCCAATCTAAGACGGCAGAGAGTTTATCTGGGTCCATTTGTAGTCCCTGGCCAGAGACCAAGTATCCTAGGAAAGGAAGAGATTGACATTCAAACAGACATTTCTCCATTTTGGCATAAAGTTGATTGTCTCGAAGTCTCTGAAGAACCATGCGGACATGCTGGCGATGTTCTTCTAAGTTGGCAGAAAAAATCAGAATATCGTCCAGATACACAACAACACAGGAATATAAGAGATCACGAAAAATTTCATTAACAAAGTCTTGGAAGATGGCAGGGGCGTTGCACAGGCCAAAGGGCATGACCAGATACTCAAAGTGTCCATCTCTGGTGTTAAATGCAGTTTTCCATTCGTCCCCCTCCCTGATGCGGATGAGATTATAAGCACCTCTTAAGTCCAGTTTGGTAAAGATGTGGGCACCTTGAAGACGATCAAAGAGTTCTGAGATAAGAGGTAGGGGGTAGCAGTTCTTTACCGTGATTTTATTAAGTCCGCGGTAATCAATGCAAGGACGTAGGGAGCCATCTTTTTTGGACACAAAGAAAAATCCAGCTCCGGCAGGAGAGGAGGATTTGCGGATAAACCCCTTTTTTAAATTTTCCTGGATGTATTCAGACATAGCAAGAGTCTCTGGGGCGGACAGAGGATAAATTCTGCCCCGGGGTGGAGTAGTGCCCGGGAGGAGGTCAATAGGACAGTCATAAGGCCTGTGAGGAGGTAAAGTCTCAGCTTGTTTTTTGTAAAATACGTCTGCATAGTCCATATAAGCCTTAGGGAGACCGGTTACAGGGGGACCCACAGGGTCACGGCAGGGAGTTCTGGAAACCGGTTTAAGACAGTCCTTGAAACAAGAAGTACCCCAGCTCTTGATCTCTCCTGTGGACCAATCAAGGGTTGGGGAATGGCGTTGAAGCCACGGTAGTCCAAGGAGAATTTCGGAAGTGCAATTGGAGAGGACCAAAAACTCAATTTTTTCGTGATGAGGTCCGATGCACATTAGGAGGGGTTCCGTGCGGTAACGCACGGCACAGTCCAATCTTTCATTGTTAACACAATTGATGTAGAGGGGTCTGGCGAGACTGGTCACTGGGATGTTGAACCTGTTGATGAGAGAGGCCAAAATAAAATTTCCTGCAGATCCGGAATCCAAGAAGGCCTTAGTGGAGAAGGAGAAGGTAGAGGCAGATATCCGCACAGGCACAGTAAGGCGTGGAGAAGCAGAGTTAACATAAAGAACTGTCTCACCTTTGTGCGGAGTCAGCGTACGTCTTTCCAGGCGGGGAGGATGGATAGGACAATCCTTCAGGAAGTGTTCGGTACCGGCACAGTACAGGCAAAGATTCTCCATGCGGCGTCGTGTCCTCTCTTGAGGTGTCAAGCGAGACCGGTCAACTTGCATAGCCTCCACGGCGGGAGGCACAGGAACGGATTGCAGAGGACCAGAGGAGAGAGGAGCCGGGGAGAAAAAACGCCTCGTGCGAACAAAGTCCATATCCTGGCGGAGCTCCTGACGCCTTTCGGAAAAACGCATGTCAATGCGAGTGGCTAGATGAATGAGTTCATGCAGGTTAGCAGGAATTTCTCGTGCGGCCAGAACATCTTTAATGTTGCTGGATAGGCCTTTTTTAAAGGTCGCGCAGAGGGCCTCATTATTCCAGGATTATTCGGAAGCAAGAGTACGGAATTGGATGGCGTACTCGCCAACGGAAGAATTACCCTGGACCAGGTTCAGCAGGGCAGTCTCAGCAGAAGAGGCTCGGGCAGGTTCCTCAAAGACACTTCGAATTTCCGAGAAGAAGGAGTGTACAGAGGCAGTGACGGGGTCATTGCGGTCCCAGAGCGGTGTGGCCCATGACAGAGCTTTCCCAGACAGAAGGCTGACTACGAAAGCCACCTTAGACCTTTCAGTAGGAAACTGGTCCGACATCATCTCCAAGTGCAGGGAACATTGCGAAAGAAAGCCACGGCAAAACTTAGAGTCCCCATCAAATTTATCCGGCAAGGATAGTCGTAGGCCGGAAGCGGCCACTCGCTGCGGAGGAGGTGCAGGAGCTGGCGGAGGAGATGATTGCTGGAGCTGTGGTAGTAGCTGCTGTAGCATCACGGTCAGTTGAGACAGCTGATGGCCTTGTTGCGCTATCTGTTGCGACTGCTGGGCGACCACCGTGGTGAGGTCGGCGACAACTGGCAGTGGAACTTCAGCGGGATCCATGGCCGGATCTACTGTCACGATTCGGCTGGCAGGAGGTGGATCCTCTGTGCCAGAGAGGGATTGGCGTGGACCGTGCTAGTGGACCGGTTCTAAGTTACTACTGGTATTCACCAGAGCCCGCCGCAAAGCGGGATGGTCTTGCAGCGGCGGTAGTAACCAGGTCGTATCCACTAGCAACGGCTCAACCTCTCTGACTGCTGAAGATAGGCGCGGTACAAGGGAGTAGACAAGAGCAAGGTCGGACGTAGCAGAAGGTCGGGGCAGGCAGCAAGGATCGTAGTCAGGGGCAACGGCAGGAGGTCTGGAACACAGGCTAGGAACACACTAGGAAACGCTTTCACTGGCACAATGGCAACAAGATCCGGCAAGGAAGGGAAGGGGAAGTGAGGTTAAATAGGGAAGTGCACAGGTGAATGACTGATTAGACCCACTGCGCCAATCAGCGGCGCAGTGGCCCTTTAAATCGCAGAGACCCGGCGCGCGCGCGCCCTAGGGAGCGGGGCCGCGCACGCCGGGACAGGACCGACGGAGAGCGAGTCAGGTACGGGAGCCGGGGTGCGCATCGCGAGCGGGCGCCACCCGCATCGCGAATCGCATCCCGGCTGGGGGCGGTATCGCAGCGCACCCGGTCAGTAGATCTGACCGGGGCGCTGCAGTAGCGAGGATGTTGCGAGCGCTCCGGGGAGGAGCGGGGACCCGGAGCGCTCGGCGTAACAAGGATATTTTATTGGTAGAACAGCGCGTTTCGATCCTGGACCCAAGGGTCCAGGATCGAAACGTGCTGTTCTACCAATAAAATATGCTCTTTTGAATTCACTTACATCCAGGAGAAGCGCCGTCTATCCAGGGCTTGATTTTCAACACATTTTTTATTCGACCATCATTGTGCAAGGGCGGATCGATTGTCTATCATTCGGGACAACCCTGATTTTCTCCATGCACATGCTACTGTAGGTGTTGCGCTCTTAGCGCAACGCCTAAGGGTAAGGAGCCCATCTTATGTCATTTGTTCTCCATTTTCCATAGCGGTCCTCAAGAGGGGCGCACCCTGGTCTTTCTCTTTTATTTACCGTGCTTATATAAAACCTAGCAGATATATAGTTCTTGGCATTTTCATCTACGGTTATTTTCATAAAGTTTGCACCACGAAGTTAGGATTGAGTGTTCACATTAGATTATACAGTCAATGCAATCGTACGTGTAATTGAGTAAAGTGCTCTACAGGGGATTGCATGTCATTCTACTGAACGCCTTTGCGCTATTTAGTTTTTTCTTTTTCTTTTAGTGGATTATTATTGCTGTCTTCTTGTCGCAAGCTTTGAACTTTATTTGCTGTTTTCTAAGAATGTAATTTTAACTCTCTCCACTTTCATTTGTTCCCTCCATAATAACAGGCCTGATCTCAAACCCCCAAACTACCCTTATAGCACACCACCCAACTCTCCGAGAAAAGCAGAAATTTCCCAGACTCTGAAAAGAGACAGAAAATCTACTGGGCACTGCAGTTTCTTCCCATTTTTGCCCCCAACTTCTCAGACATTATCTGTAGTGAAAATGAAGCAGGAACAAGGAGAGGTAAGTAGGTGTATGTTGGGTTTGTGGTCTGTATTAAGAGTTGGACTGTGGTCTATACATGTGAAGGGTCTGGTCTGTGATATGTGGTATGTATAAATGGGGGTCTGGATTCTGTGTAAGGGTAGGGTCACACGTAGCGCATCCGCATTGTATTTGACGCTGCAGATGCGCTATTGCCCATCCCTAGAGTGTGCCTCCAGCTGTGCCTGTGTGTCCTGCTTGGAGCAGCAATCCGCCGCTAAGAGCAAACACTAAAGGAGGATGTATATTAATTGGGAAGTTTTGGGGTCTATATTAAGGTTTAATCTGATCTCATGTATTTCTTTTTGCATTTTTTTTTAAAGAATATGGCCTGGGATCTATATTTATTTCTGGTTTCTGCTCTGGAGACTGGATTTATTTCTGGGGTCTAATCTAAATGTATTACTGTGGTCTAATATGTGGTCTATATTTATTTCTGGGCTGTGATCTAGAGTCTATACTAATTTCTTGGGTCTGATCTAGAGTCTATACTTCTAATTTCTGGGGTCTGATCTGTAGCCTATGTTTGTTTCTCAGGTCTAATCGGGGGTCTAAATTTATTACTGTGGTCTTATCTGAGCTGTATTTATTTCTGGGATGTGATCTATATTCTATATTTATATCTGGAGTCTGAACATGGGGTCTATATTTTTTTCTGGGGTCTGATTTGGGGTTAATATTTATTTCTGGGGTCTGGTCATGGGATCTATATATATTTCTGTGGTCTGGTCTGGAGTCTATATTTATTTTTAGTGTCTGGTCTAGGATTAATATTTATTTCTGGGGTCTGACCTTGGGTTCTATGTATATTTCTGGGGTCTGATCATGGGTGTCTATATTTATTTCCGCAATCTGGTCTGGAATCTATATTTATTTTTGGTGTCTGATCTGGGGCCTATATTTATTTCTAGGGTCTGATTTGGGAGTCTATATTTATTTCTGATCTAGAGTCTATATTTGTTTTGGGGTCAGATTATGGGGTTCTATATTTATTTCTGTGGTCTGGTCTGGAGTCTATACTTATTTCTGGGGTCTGATCTAGAGTCTATATTTGTTTCTGATTTGATTTTGGAGTCTATTTATTTCTGGTGTCTAAGCTGGGGGTGTATATTTATTTCTGGGGTCCATATTTGATTTTGTGATCTGTTCTAGGGTTTATAATTTCTGGTGTCTGATATGGGGCCTATAATTATTTACGGAGTCTGGTCTGGGGTCTATATTTAATTCTGGGATCTATATTTTAATTTTGGGATCTACATATTGGTGGTCTATATTCATTAAGGAGGTCTGGTGTCTGTACTTTTCCAGGATATTTGTGGTCTGTATTTCCTTTAGGTTAGACCTAATTATGTATTTTTATTCTGCATTTCAGTGAAACAGTAATGTAAAATATATATATATTTTTTTATTATTATTTCCTTTATAAAAATTGCTTTGCATCACCATATTCTGACCTACAACTTTTTTATTTATTCATTATGAAGCTAGACGAGGGCTTGTTTTTTGCAGGTTAAGCTATAGTTACTATTAATACTATTTTGGGGTGGATATTACTATTTTAATCACCTTTTTAATCCATGAGGATTGGGTGACCCAAAAAAATGTATATTGTGGTGTCCCGGTACCGTATTTTATACGTTACCTATGTAGAGGTCTTCATAGTCAGAGTCCCTAGCATGTCGGGGTCCCTCTTTTCTAGTCTTCCCCTTGTCACCTCTCACTTAGCCACTAAATGTATAGTAGTTCTATCTGATATTTATACAGTTCTAAGTATAAAAAGTGTATATATTGAATTGTCTACCTGTTTGTAGCGTAACAGGACCTGCGGGTCATGTGATCAGGTGGAAAACTCTATGGTTTTGCTTTAGGACCTTAGGAGGTCCCAGTGACGTGTTCACCCACCATGCATTGTAACGGTGAGTGACAGCTGACACAGACCAATCCAAAACGGCCCGGCCCATATAAGGGAGTGGCGGCCATTAATCGCTCTCCTGTTCCTGCGCTGCTGATGAGGACGGATCTGCGCAGCTATCTTCCGCAGTAACTAGGCCCAAGCCTTGCGGAAACGGGCATTCATACAAAACTGTGAGTTATCTCAATCTCTGTTAACTTTGCAAGATCACCGGACCTAAACAGACCCCTAAATCCAGACGGATCTCTGCACAAATCCTAATTCTATTAATTCTTGGATAAGTCAACGGTCTGCAGCATCTGTCAATCATTGCTGAGCTGTATAGAGACTGTATTACTAAGACTGTTACTGTTAATTGGATGTACCGCAAGTACTTCAGTAAAGTTTATACAAGTTCAAGTTCATCTCCATTGTGGACCTTCATTCATTTAATCACGCACCTATAGTTTCTGGGAAGGGTGGCGATAGGCCGGAGATTTACCTGAGCTTATTAACCCTCACCCTAGCGTCATGAGTGACAGGCGTTAAATTAACCCCTCAAATACCGAAGCAGCACCCCCACTGTATTATATCCCCCCAAGGGCTACCACAAAATTCTATTTTTTTTTTCTTTTTTCCTCAGACACCTTTCACCGCAAAGGATAAAGAACAATACATTATAAAATGTAACCAGTTAGGATGTTTCTGAACACGGCAATACTCATTCTGTTTATTTATTATTACTCTTTGCTTGCTCTACAAAGCACCGTAAAAACATAAAAATACATGAAAAATACATGAAAAAAGTCCTTATTCCTTCTAAAGCAACATGGAGACTGACTGTACTTGTACATTGTGGAATTCTTTTGATGCATATAGCACAGGATTGAGTGTTCATATTAGATTATACAGTCTTAATGCAATTGTATGTAAACTGGAGTAAAGTGCTCTACAGGGGATTGCATGTCATTCTACTGGACGCCTACTGTTCAGCGTTTTTTTTTTTTTTTTTTTGTGGATTATTATTGCTGTCTTCTTGTCGCAAGCTTTGAACTTTTGCTGCTTTCTAAGAATGTAATTTCAACTCTCTCCACTTTCATTTGTTCCCTCCATAATAACAGGCCTGATCTCAACCCCCTAAACTACCCTTATAGCATACCACCCAACTCTCCGAAAAAAAGCAGAAATCTCCCCGACTGAAAAGAGACAGAATATCTACTGGGCACTGCAGTTTCTTCCCAATTTTGCACTCAACATCTCAGATATTATCTGTAGTGAAGATGGGGCAGGTACAAGGAGAGGTAAGTCGGTGTATGTTGGGTTTATCATCTCAGTGTTTTTCCGTTTTTGCATTTTCATTTTTTCCTCATCACTTTCTAAAAATCATTCATAACGCTTAGAATTTTGCACATAAAATTCCAAATTATGGCTTATTTTTTTTGCCACCAATTCTAGTTTGCAGTAACAGTGATTTTACCAAAAAATTCATGGCGATACGGAAAAAAAAATTCATTGTGCGACAAAATTGAAGAAAACATGTCCTTTTATAACTTTTGGGGGCTTCCGTTTCTACGCAGTACATTTTTTGGTAAAAATGACACCTTCTCTTTATTCTGTAGGTCCATATAGTTAAAATGATCCCCTACTTATATAGGTTTGATTTTGTCGTACTTCTGGAAAAAATCATAACTACATGCAGGAAAATGTATATGTTAAAAATTCTCATCTTCTGACCCCTATAACTTTTTTATTTTTCTGCGTATGGGCCGTTATGAGGGCTCAATTTTTGCGTTGTGTTCTGAAGTTTTTAACGGTATCATTTTTGTATTGATTGGACATTTTGATCGCTTTTTATTCATTTTTTCATGATATAAAAAGTGACCAAAAATACGCTATTTTGGACTTTGGAATTTTTTTGCGTGTACGCCATTCACCGTGCAGCTTAATTAACAATATATTTTTATAATTCAGACATTTCCACACGCGGTGATACCACATTTGTTTATTTTTATTTACACAGTTTTTTTTTTTATAGGAAAATGGGGGTGATTCAAACTTTTATTAGGGAAGGGGTTAAATGACTTTTATTCACTTTTTTTTTTTTTTTGCAATGTTATAGCTCCCATAGTGGGCTATAACATTGCACACACTGATCTTTTACACTGATCCCTGCAAAGCCATAGCTTTGCATGGATCAGCGTTATAGGGGCTCGATTGTTCAAGCCTGCAGCTCAGGCTTGGAGCAATCAAACGCCGATCGTACGCAACGGAGCAAGGCAAGGGGGCCTCCGCTTGCATCCTAGCTGATCGGGACTTCGCTATTTTATCCCCATAGTCCCGATCAGCCCAACTGAGCTGCCAGGAAGCTTTTACTTTCGTTTTAGTTGCGGTGATCAACTATGATCGCCGCGTCTAAAGGGTTAATAGCGTGCGGCACCAATAGGTGCCACACGCTATTAGCCCAGGGTCCCGGCTATCATTAGCCGCCGGGACCGACCCGGTATGATGCGGTGTCACGGCGTGACCCCGTTTTAAATACCGAGCCCGGGGGCAGGGCGTACAGGTACACCCTGCGTCCTTAAGAGGTTAAGGGTTGGACTGGGGTCTATGCATGTGAGGGGTCTGATCTGTGGTATGTACTGTATTAACCCCTTAAGGACCAAGGACGCACTGGTACGTCCTTGGTCCTGCTCCCGTGATGTAACGCGGGGTTACACAGTAACCCCGCATCATATCACGGCGGGCCCGGCGTCATAGTGAAGCAGGGACCCGCCGCTAATAGCGCGCAGCGCCGCGCGCTATTAACCCTTTAGCCACGCGCTCAGTGCTGAGCCACGCGGCTAAAAGTGAAAGTGAAACAATGCCTGTTAACTCAGTGGGCTGTTCGGGATAGCCGCGGCGAAGTCGCGGCATTCTGAACAGCTTACAGGACAGCGGGAGGGCCCCTACCTGCCTAGATAAGGTGTCATTTTTACCAAAAAATTTACTACGTAGAAACGGAAGCCCCCAAAAGTTACAAAACGGCGTTTTTTTTTATTTGTCGCACAATGATTTTTTTTTCCGCTTCACCGTAGATTTTTGGGCAAAATGACTGACGTCATTACAAAGTAGAATTGGTGGCGCAAAAAAATAAGCAATCATATGGATTTTTAAAGGCAAGGAGCAAAAAACAAAAATGCAAAAACGGAAAAAAAAAATGGTCCTTAAGGGGTTAATGGGGGTCTGGTCTGAAGTCTGTGTAAAGGGGGTCTTATTAATTGAGGAGATTTGGGAGTCTTAAATAAAGGGGTTATCCAGGAATAGAAAAACAGAGCAAATTTCTTTGAAAAACTGCTCCCCATCTGTCTCCAGGTTGGGTGTGGTATTACAACTTGGCTCCATTCGCTGTAATGAACATGAGCTGCAGAACCACACAGAACTTGGAGCACTTTTTGAAAGAAATTACCCCTGTTTTTCTATTCCTGGATAACCTCTTTAACGGGTACTCCGCTGGAAAACATATATTTTTTTTTAATCAGCTGGTACCAGAAAGTTAAACAGATTTGTAAAAGTAATTAAAATCTAATTAAAAATCGTAATCCTTCCAGTACTTATCAGCTTCTATATGCTCCACAGAAAGTTATTTTCTTTTTTGAATTTCCTTTCTGTCTGACCCTGTCTGACACCTCTGTCCATTTTAGGAACTGTCCAGAGTAGGAGAAAATCACCATAGAAAACTTCTCCTGACATGGACAGAGGTGTCAGCAGAGAGCACTGTGGTCAGACAGTAAGGAAATTCAAAAAGAAATTCCAGTGGAGCATACAGCAGCTGATAAATACTGGAAGGATTAAGATTTTTAAATAGAAGTAATTTACAAATCTGTTTAACTTTATGGCATCAGTTGATTTAAAAAATATATATTTATTTGTGTGGTTTTGTCTGGAGTTTTCTAGTGATACTATTTTGGGGTGAATATGAGTTTTTGGTCGCTTTTTAATCCATGTGGATAGGTGATCGTTTCATTTAAGTGATTATATTATTCTTGCACAATGCTGCTATACTGCACCCTAACTACTCTATTAGTACACCCTATTCTTACAGAGTATATTAGTATACTAGAAGTACTAAAATGGCAGGACAATTGGCCTTCATTAGGCCCCCAGCTACCTCTTTCTTTGTGTTGTGGAGGGGTGGTGATTGAAGGGCACTGGGACCTGCCACCTAGTTTCTATCCACTTAGATGTCACAGTTACTATTGACTGTGGCATCTAGGGGTTTAAATGGCCACTTTTTTTCACTGGTGTTGAGTTTCAGATGTAATTCTCAACACCCACCCTTTGTGTTGTGTATAGAGGGGGCTTAGACCTCCTTCATGCAACCTTTCTGGCAATATGACTTTCATGGATGTCAAATGATGGGAGGGTGGTAAAGACCCCCATTAATGCCTAAGATAAAGGACTTATATTTTCCAACCATATGTTTATATCGTTCCCAAGGTCATGTGTTAATGTAAAAACCAATCACACTGCTGCGTGCACTTCAGCTACAATTATACAGAAGAGAAATGTGGCAAGAAAAAACCTTTAGCATTCATCATCCTTGAAATACAATGTAACCGAGGAATCCTCTCCTGTGTATTACTACAAGTGAGCTGAGAGGACGGGGCTTTCTGGGAATTTCATGTACCTGAAATGAGAAATGAGATCCTTGTTAGAATGTTTCCCACCGGCTGACATTGCATGTGCAGGACATGGACTTCAATGTTCTATTAATATTTCAGTAATGTATAATGTAACCTAATGGGACACAATGATTCCAGGCAGCCATAGATCCAGGATGTATTATTCCTCTTGTCCCTATCTGAAGGGTCGATACAAGTAATACATTTACAAAAAGTGTTCTGAAGTATAAGAATAAGACTGAAATAACAAAGGACAGGATAAGCCGGAGCTGCCAGATTATTAATGTATCATCCAGAGGATGCACTTGTAGTGTCCAAGTCCCAGCAGTGTTGGGAAGAACACTAAGGCCAATTTCATCTGTGAATTAAAATGTACCGGCCTTTTGCAAAAAAAAACCCTTTTATATAATTTAGATAATACTATTATATGTATATTTGCAATATACATTGGTAAGAAAATGTGTATAGCATAAATAGCGGTACCAATAGCGGTATATCATGTGACTTGACAATCGGAGGCTCAATCCGTATTCAGACGTAGAAACAAATGACACTGCACACGATATGCGTTTTAAAACTTTTTTGGCTTTTAGTAACATTAACCATGTGGTTACTTCTTAGCAAAAATACAGCAATATTCACCCAAAGTGCTCACTGAACTGCACGACTGTCCATATGGTCTCCGGCTTATGCTTCACCCTTTCCGGGCTTTCCAGAGTCCATGAGGTTCACCTTCCTCTCACGAAGGAGAAGCCGCAATGAGCGCCGGACACTTCCGACGTTTCGGAGGCCACACCTCCTTTCTCAAGTAGGAAATGAGGAAGGTGAACCTCATGGACTCTGGAAAGTAACCACATGGTTAATGTTACTAAAAGCCAAAAAAGTTTTAAAACGCATATCGTGTGCAGTGTCATTTGTTTCTATGTCCAAAAAATTTTGTATATATTGGGGTGACAAAAATGCTGTCACTGCAGCAATTGCCTGTGCGTCCAAATACAGGGAGTGTGCGCGGGACAAGCAGGGCTCTGTGCAGGCTCCCTGATTGTTAACCATCCTGCTGTGTGAGCCAGAGGCGTATCATAGAGCCTCAGTGTTCAGAGCCCTGCTTGTCCGCAGTGTACAGAGCCCTGCTTGTCCGCAGTGTACAGAGGCCTGCTTGTCCTCAGTGTACAGAGCCCTGCTTGTCCTCAGTGTACAGAGCCCTGCTTTTCCTCAGTGTACAGAGCCCTGCTTGTCCTCAGTGTACAGAGCCCTGCTTGTCCTCAGTGTACAGAGCCCCGCTTGTCCTCAGTGTACAAAGCCCCGCTTGTCCTCAGTGTACAGAGCCCCGCTTGTCCTCAGTGTACAGAGCCCCGCTTGTCCTCAGTGTACAGAGCCCCGCTTGTCCTCAGTGTACAGAGCCCCGCTTGTTCTGAGTGTACAGAGCCCCACTTGTCCTCAGTGTACAGAGCCCCGCTTGTCCTCAGTGTACCGTACCTCGCTTGTCCTCAGTGCACAGAGCCCCGCTTGTCCTCAGTATACAGAGCCCCGCTTGTCCTCAGTATACAGAGCCCCGCTTGTCCTCAGTATACAGAACCCTGATTGCCTCAGTGTACAGAACCCTGCTTGTCCTCAGTGTACAGAGCCCTGCTTGTCCTCAGTGTACAGAGCCCTGCTTGTCCTCAGTGTACAGAGCCCTGCTTGTCCTTAGTGTACAGAGCCCTGCATGTCCTCAGTGTACCGAACCCTGCTTGTCCACGGTGTACAGAGCTCCACTTGTCCTCAGTGTACAGAGCCCCGCTTGTCCTCAGTGTACAGATACCTGCTTGTCCTCAGTGTACAGAGCCCTGCTTGTCCTCAGTGTAGAGGGCCCACTTGTCCTCAGTGTATAGAGCACCGCTTGTCCTCAGTGTACAGAGCCCAGCTTGTCCTCAGTGCACAGAGCCCCGCTTATCTTCAGTGCACAGAGCCCTGCTTGTCCTCAAGATACAGAGCCCCGCTTGTCCTCAGTGTACAGAGCCCTGCTTGTCCTCAGTGTACAGAGCCCTGCTTGTCCTCAGTGTACAGGGCCCTGCTTGTCCTCAGTGTACAGAGCCCTGCTTGTCCTCAGTGTGCAGAGCCCCGCTTGTCCTCAGTGTGCAGAGCCCCGCTTGTCCTCAGTGTGCAGAGCCCCGCTTGTCCTCAGTGTACAGAGCCCCGCTTGTCCTCAGTGTACCGAACCTCGCTTGTCCTCAATGTACAGGGCCCTGCTTGTCCTCAGTGTACAGAGCGCCGCTTGTCCTCAGTGTACCGAACCTCGCTTGTCCTCAGTGCACAGAGCCCCGCTTGTCCTCAGTATACAGAGCCCCGCTTGTCCTCAGTATACAGAGCCCCGCTTGTCCTCAGTGTACAGAACCCTGATTGCCTCAGTGTACAGAACCCTGCTTGTCCTCAGTGTACAGAGCCCTGCTTGTCCTCAGTGTACAGAGCCCTGCTTGTCCTCAGTGTACAGAGCCCTGCTTGTCCTCAGTGTACAGAGCCCTGCTTGTCCTCAGTGTGCAGAGCCCTGCTTGTCCTCAGTGTACTGAACCCTGCTTGTCCACGGTGTACAGAGCCCCACTTGTCCTCAGTGTGCAGAGCCCCGCTTGTCCTTAGAGTAAAGAGCCCCGCTTGTCCTCAGTGTAAAGAGCCCCACTTGTCCTCAGTGTACAGATCCCTGCTTGTACTCAGTGTACAGATCCCTGCTTGTCCTCAGTGTACAGATCCCTGCTTGTCCTCAGTGTACAGATCCCTGCTTGTCCTCAGTGTACAGATCCCTGCTTGTCCTCAGTGTACAGAGCCCTGCTTGTCCTCAGTGTACAGGGCCCCGCTTGTCCTCAGTGTACAGGGCCCCGCTTGTCCTCAGTGTACAGGGCCCCGCTTGTCCTCAGTGTACAGAGCCCCGTTTGTCCTCAGTGTACAGAGCCCCGTTTGTCCTCAGTGTGCAGAACCCTGCTTGTCCTCAGTGCGCAGAGCCCTGCTTGTCCTCAGTGTGCAGAGCCCCGCTTGTCCTCAGTGCGCAGAGCCCCGCTTGTCCTCAGTGCCCAGAGCCCTGCTTGTCTGCAGTGTACAGAGCCCTGCTTGTCCTCAGTGTACAGATCCCTGTTTGTCCTCAGTGTACAGAGCCCCACTTGTCCTCAGTGTACACAGCCCCACTTGTCCTCACTGCTCAGAGCCCCGCTTGTTCTCAGTGTACAGAGCCCCGTTTGTCCTCAGTGTACAGAGCCCCGCTTGTCCTCAGTGTACAGAGCCCTGCTTGTCCTCAGTGTACAGAGCCCTGTGTGATAGCCTGGGGGAGTTGGGTGTAGGGAGTGTAGATGTGCGGTTACTAAAGGGTGCTTGTTAACCCTTTCTATTCATGATGCCAGGGTGAGGGCTCCTCTGTAATGTTTGTCCTATCGCCACCCTTCCCAAGAGCGATAGAGAGGTATAGAATAATTAAATATCCTTAACCGGAGAGTTTGCAGAAAACAGTTGGAACTTTTACTAAAGATCTTATGCAAGCTTCATAACAGGAACCGTCTCTGTACATGCAAATTCTCTTGGAGATTGACAGTGGTTGGAACCTTAAGCAATTTAGACTGTCCTTAGACTGATATGTGCTATTCCACTGGATTTAGGGGAATTAGTTGCGGTCCAGTTGTCACGCTAGCTTTAGCGGGGATTAGTTCAGAACTCACGGTTTAGTTTAGGCTGAGGCCAGTAGGTTTTCTGGCCTAGCGTGTCTTTGAAAGTTGTGCAGATCCGTCCTGCTAGTCCGGCATCCATGAGAGCAGCAACCCAAGAGAGCGATAATTGGCTACAGCTCCCTTATATGGGCAGGGGCTGGACTATAGCTGATTGGTCCAAAACTTCTGTCAATCACCCTTACATAGCATTATGGGTAACATGTGACCCAAGGACCTCCAAAGGTCCTCTAACATACCATAGAGGAATTAACATGGTCACATGACCGAAGGTCCTGCGACGCTAACAAGGTAAGCATCCTATACATTATACTAACTACACATTATTATTAAGTATGCACATATAAACATCACATAATTAGAATAGAGGAGAGGCGACTAGGGCTGTCCCACCTGGGGGACCCTACCTGAGCGTAATTACTCTGACTTTGAGGACCACCATGCAAGGTATGGTATGCAATACGGTACCGGGACACCACACCTGCTTGTCCTCAGTGTACAGAGCCCTGCTTGTCCTCAGTGTACAGAGCCCTGCTTGTCCTCAGTGTACAGAGCCCTGCTTGCCCTCAGTGTACAGAACCCTGCTTGTCCTCAGTGTACAGAGCCCTGCTTGTCCTCAGTGTACAGAGCCCTGCTTGTCCTCAGTGTACAGAGCCCCGCTTGTCTTCAGTATACAGAGCCCTGCTTGTCCTCAGTGTACAGAGCCCTGTTTGTCCTCAGTGTACAGTGCTCTGATTGTCCTCAATGTACAGAGCCCTGCTTGTCCCACCATACTTTCTGTATTTGGTCTCTTCACAGAGATACACAGGCAATGGCTGCAGGGACAAGACAGGACATTTTCACCCAAAAATAGTCCTGTTGATACTGGCTCTTCACGATAGCCCTTTGGTGTTAGGAAAGGGGTAATAATGGGGGTTAGCAATAGCTGTTTTTGGAGCCCTGGCTTATTAACGGACACTGTCTATCAGATGGCTTCTGCTAATAAACCTGTAAAGTAAAATTGTTTAAAAAAAAAAATAATGTTTTTGTTTAATTTATTACAAAAAATACAGCCCCACACAAACCCTTGTTAGCCATTGTGTGTGTGTGTGTGTGTGTGGGGGGGGGGCGCTGGTCATCGACTCATCGACATAGTCCACTGAATCTGACATAATCCTCTGCATACACGGATCTAAAAGGAGAAGAAAAGAAAAAAAAAAAGAAAAAATAAATAACATTTAGGGCACTGCAGGTGAACCTAAATAAAATAATGTTATACTTACTAAAATTCGAGATATTGCCCCTATTGCTAGAATGCATATTAAGTCTGGTGCACAAGGGAGGCCAGAGCCGGCTTGCCAAGCTTCTCTGCTTCAATCTTGTTTGCTGTGCCATCCTATACATATTCATTATTCTTTACCCTCCCCTCACTGAGTTGTGAGAGTAAATAGTTAAGAGTATGCAGAAGATGAACCTGAAAAGGGAATATGTGAGAAACTTACTTTTTACATTTTTCTGACATAACCCATTAAGGTCTCATGGAAGAAGGTCTATCAACTTTAACCCCTTAAGGACATAGGGCGTACAGGTACGCCCTGACGACCTGGTACTTAAGGACACAGGGCGTACCTGTATTCCCGTGGGAATTTCGGTCCCTGTCACGTGCCGGGAGGGCAACGGACCAGAGTGACTGCTAATATGTATCAGCAGGCACCCCATGCAAATGCCCATGCAAATCGCCAGCGATTTGCGGCAATTCTGGTCATATGGGTCCCGTGTGACCCGATGACCCAGAGATACATGGTGATCGGGGGTGTAGAATACACCCCCAATCACCTCCTGTATCTATGGGGAGGGGGCGATTTCGTCCCCCCCCCCCCAGGAGCACTGCTATTGGCCAGACGATAGTCCGACCAATAGCAGTCGGCAGAGGAGGAGTTAACATCCCCTTCTCGCAGCTCTGCTAGCCCACTGAATTCAGTCAGTGGGCAGAGCTGTGAGAAGGAGCCAGGGATCCCCCTCTGCCGAGATCTGTGCCCCTCAGGGCTGAAGAAGTTTACTCCTGTGCCCATTAGTTCAGGGTGAGTTTTCTCTGCAGGGACAGGTAGGAGTTAAAAAAATAAAAATAAAAAAGGAAAAAAAAGTTTTTAAAAAATCCCCCACCCCGACCCCGACCCCCTAATAGGTCCGCAGATTTTTCAGCGTGACCTGACCTGGGACCTATTAGTGGTTCAGGGCGCTGCATTTGGTCCCTCCATTTTTTGGGGGGGCCGCAGCATTTTTTCCCCATATAACGGTGTGTGAGTTATAATCACACACCATTATATATAAATGTTACACAAAGCACACACACTACATACTTCCTCGCCACCCCCCCCCCCCACCCCACACACACACCCATTGTGCACCCATTGACGGATAAGGATTAATTACCACCTTTACGTGGACAACTTTTAAACCAGCATCCCTCTGTTCACATCCTTCGCCGCCAGATCCACTTCCGCTTGTGGGACCAAGTGGAAGAATCAGAGAGGACTCCCTCTAAATTTTATCCAGACACCTATGCCCAAGGGTGAGTCCTGTGCCCTTACCCATGAAAACCTGTTGCCGGTCAGGTATAAGGATAAGAGGGATGTCCTTATGCTGACCTCTATTCATGGTAACGGCAGCTCACCTGTCCCTGTGCGAGGTACCGTGGGACCGGTCCTCAAGCCCGATTGTATTCTGGACTACAATCAGTATATGGGGGGTTCATCTCTCTGATCAAGTCCTCAAGCCATACATGGCCATACGGAAAACACAGGTATGGTACAAAAAAGTTGCGGTCTACTTGGTACAGGTTGCCATGTACCAACTCTTTTGTACTGTCCCAGTACGCTGGCAGCACAGGGACATACCTCCAGTTCCAAGAAGAAGTCCTAAAGGTCCTGATCTTTGCTGACCGGGAAAGAGCAGGCCGGACTTCCAAGGAACTGAAGTTATAGGTGCCAGGATCGTCCCAGGCCAACACTTTCCAGGTGAAGTCCCCCACACTGGAAAGAAGAGACAATCCCAGAAAAAATGCAGAGTGTGTAACAGGAGGGGGATTCGGAAGGACACCACCACTCAATGTGACACTTGCACCGATCATCTGGGCCTCTGCATTAAAAACTGCTTCAGGGAGTATCACACTTCAATGGAGTACTAAATTTTCCCTCCTCATTTTAACCTCTTAAGGACACCCTGCATTCCGAGTCCTTAAGGACGCAGGGCGTATCCATACGCCCGTGGGAATTCCGGTCCCCACTGCTAGCCGGTTGGGGACCGGAGCCGGATGCCTGCTGAAATCATTCAGCAGGCACCCTGGCACATCGCCCAGGGGGGTCCTGAGACCCCCCCCCATGTCGGCGATCGGAGAAAATCGCATGTCAATTCAGACATGCGATTTTCTCCAATTCCGGGCTGATCGGGTCTCTGGTGATACGATCACCCGGAAAATAGGGCTGATCGGAGTTGTCAGCAACAACCCCGATCAACCCAAAGGATTGGAGTGAGATCGCAAAGCTGCGATCTACTCCTATCCCCTGCCATTACTCAGAACGGAGTTCTGACCAATGGCAGCGGAGGACAGGGGGTTGCCATGGCAATCCCCCGTTCTGCTTGCCCCTGGATGTCGAGGGGCTCTGGGAAGAAGATGGAGGCCGTACCTGCAGGTGAAGATGCCTGGGGACCTGGGATCTTCGCTGGAGCCTGCAGGATCCTGATCAGGTAGGGAATCGACAGTGGGGGGGGGGGGGGGGGAGGGGGGGAATTGAAAGTGAAAGTAAATCGATCTTTACTGTGGCAACCACTAGGGGGGCCAAACTGCAACTCCCAGCATGCCCAGAGAGCCAAAGGCTGTCTGGGCATGCTGGGAGTTGTAGTTTTGCAACATCTGGAGGGTCACAGTTTGGAGACCACTGTTACAGTGGTGCCCAAACAGTAGCCCTCCAGATGTTGCCAAACTACAACTCTCAGCATGCCTCGACTGCCCAGGCATGCTGGGAGTTGTAGTTCTGTAACATCTGTCCCTTCAGATTTAGCAATTTTCATGACATTTTTGAAAATTGCTGCTATACTTTGAAGCCCTCTAATTTTTTCAAAAAGCAAAAGTATGTCCATTTTATGATGCCAACATGAAGTGGACATATTGTATTTGTGAAGAAAAATAAAATTTATTTGGAATATCCATTTTCCTTACAATTAGAGAGCTTCAAAGTTAGAAAAATGCAACATTTTCAAAATTTTCATGAAATTTTGGGATTTTTCACCAAAAAAGGATGCAATTAACGCCGAAAATTTACCACCAAAATAAAGTAGAATATGTCACGAAAAAACAATCTCAGAATCAGAATATTCGGTAAAAGCTTTTTCGCGTTATTAATTTGTAAAGTGACGGTGGTCAGAATTGCGAAAAAGGGCTCAGTCCTTAAGGTGAAAAAGGGCTGCGTCCTTAAGGGGTTAATTTCCCATAATTTGACCCCAATGTACAAAGTCCAGAGTACATTCCAAGTTTTAACCCCATAAAACCACTAAATTGCCCAAAAAACTCTTATAAAAAAAAACAAAAAACTGATAAGACCTCTGAGGGACTTTTTTATGTTGCCTCAAATGCGCAGCGCTCTCTCTTCACCTGAGCGGGGTGCGCATTTGAGGCAACAGGTTAGGGACGGCCACACACATCATTTTCTCCTTTTACCACTCGTGAAAATGAAAAATTTTGGGTAACCCCAGCACTTAAGTGTAAAAAATCAAATTTTTCATTTTCACATCCCACTTAAATGAACATTTATCAAACACCTGTGGTGTGTTAAGGCTCACTGGACCCCTTGTTACATTCCTTGAGGGGCGTAGTTTCCAAAATAGTATGCCATGTGTTTTTTTTTGTCTTTTTTGCTGTTCTGGCACCATAGGGGATTCCTAAATGCGACATGCCCCCCCCCCCCATTTCAGCAACATTTGTGACTCCTTCTCTTCTGAGCATTGTAGTGCGCCCGCAGTGCACTTGACGTCCACACATGGGGTATTTCCATACTCAGAAGAGATGGGGTTACAAATTTTGGGGGCCATTTTCTCCGATTACCCCTTGTAAAAATGTAAATTTTGGGGGGAAACCAGCATTTTAGTGAAGAAAAAAAAAATCATTTACACATCCAACTTTAACGAAAAGTCGACAAACATCTGTGGGATGTTAAGGCTCACTGAAATGAAAATGCAAAAACGGAAAGACCCTGCATCCTTAAGGGGTTAATAAAAAAAAACTGCTCTTGAAAATCCCACCTTTAGGGGTCCCCATACCTACTGGGACACTAACCAGTCCTGCAGCAGCATCAGGCTTGTCCATGACTCATGGACAAGAGATGACTCATGGACAAGGCTGAAAGAGCAGATGCACCAATCACCTCCCACCACCACAAGGAGGGACACGCCCCCTCCCACCACCACAAAGAGGGACACGCTTCCTCCCACCACACACTAATCACCTCCCACCACCACAGGGGAGGAACACGCCCCCTCCCACCAGACACCAATCACTCCCCACCATCACAAGGGAGGGACATGCCACCTCCTACCACACACTAATCACCTCCCACCAAAACAAGGGAGGGACATGCCCCCTCCCACCACACACCAATCACCTCCCACCACCACAAGGGATATCTCTGGGTTTAGGAAAAATAAAGGGCAGAGCTTCCCATGGCACAGTACGTATGTGTAGCAGTACACTGAAGACAGGGGTACACGGTGTGAGTGTGTGCTCACCTTTTCCAGTTGTGTAAGATACACAACTACCGTCAGAGCTTGATGAGGACATATGGTGCAACCACTCGGGAATCAGAACAGGGGTTACCCACGTCGATCAGTAGACATGTCAAATCAGGTACAGCGACCACAAGAGAATCCAGGACATGTAGGCGCAATCCGTTCATGAACAACAACGATCCAAATGTAGAATCTAACTTTTTATAGTGCCAATTACAGACGCGTTTCGAGACAAAGTCTCTTTCTCAATGAACAATGGACAGATGAAACTTAAGACTTACTGAGAATGTATGACAGTGTAAGACTGTCTTCTATAATATAATTGTCAAATGCACCTCTGATGTCGACAAGAAGAAACGAGGACACAAATCACATCGAAAACCGGGTCTAAAGAATGAGTCTGTTCTTTAAAAGACATGAAGTCACCGGAGCATAAAGAAAACAGGGAGTCCTGAAGAAATATGTGATAACTTAATGTGTCTCGTTTTCAAGAGGAACGGACTATTCGTAAATATGGATCCTGTACTCCTTGTCAAAATAAAGGCTTTAGATTACAAAAAAAGATCGGATAGAATTTCCTTCTCTGAAAACAAATTTAATGTTGCGCGTAATGAAAAATAAATGAAAGGAGCCTGGATTGTGAAAAGATTTGGCAATTACTGCTGCGATGAAGCCGTTCCATCATTCCCTAACAGCCGGCAAAGCCGTTTTATCATTAATTTGTTTGAGAAATTGTCACATGAAAAGTAAATAATCTTGTAAATATCAATGTTTTCTCACAATATGGAGATAGATGAGCAGCCGTGTGTAGTATACTGCTAACATATTCATGGCGGTGGTTAAAGGGAACGTGATGGATGTCTATAGATTTAAAGGGGTATTTCAGCCATAGACATCTTATCCCCTATCCAAAGGATAGGGGATAAGCTGTCTGATCGCAGAGGGCCCACGGATGGCCCCCCCCACGAACTCCGTGCAGCACCCGCCTTTTATGCCGGGCTGCTGCTCTAGTCTCGGTAACCTCTGTGTTTCTGATGTGACGTCACACCATGCCCCCTCGTGATGTCACCCCACACCCCCTCCATTCATGTCTATGGGAGGGGGCGTCACGCCCCCTCCCATAGACATGAATAGAGGGGGTGTGGTGTGACGTCACTTCTCCAGTCCCGTAAACACAGAGGTTTCCGAGACTGGAGAATCAGCCCGGCATAGACTGCGGGTGCTGCACGGAGACCGTGGTAGTCCCTATCCTTTGGATAGAAGATAAGATGACTTTGGCCAGAATATCCCTTTAAATTGGTACCCTATAACAGGGCAAGGCTTAGTGTTAGACAGTGTCAACATTGCCATACTCAACATGTTGTATTGATGCACAGTTTACATGGAATTTCTCCAAGGGGATCGGAGGAAGTCCAACCCCTTGTACCATTCACAATGTGAAGTACAGGATTGTGGAAGCTCCCGTCTCAATAGCAAAACTGTATATGAAGATTATCTTTGCTGGAGCACTATGGAACCTATTTCTCAGGCAAGATGGGTGCCATCTCCTATACAGATTATTGCATGTGATAAATAGGGAAAGGATTTTTGGTGCATACTCTGGCTCTCAAGGACAAGGCTCATTTTGGCCTTAAAGGCCTTAAAGGGGTACTCCTGTGGAAACCCTTTTTTTTTTTTTTTTAGATGAACTGGTGCCAGAAAGTTAAACAGATTTGTAAATTACTTCTATTAAAAAATCTTAATCCTTCCAGTACTTTTTAGGGGCTGTATACTACAGAGGAAATTCTTTTCTTTTTGGATTTCTCTTATGTCACGACCACAGTGCTCTCTGCTGACCTCTGCTGTCCATTTTATGAACTTTCCATAGCAGGAGAAAATCCCCATAGCAAACATATGCTGCTCTGGACAGTTCCTAAAATGGAGAGCAGAGGTCAACAGAGAGCACTGTGGTCATCATGACATGAGAGAAATCCAAAAAGAAAAACATTTCCTCTGTAGTATACAGCCCCTAAAAAAACTGAAAGGATTAAGATGTTTTAATAGAAGTAATTTACAAATTTGCTTAACTTTCTGGCACCAGTTGCTAAAAAAAAAAAG
Source organism: Hyla sarda (assembly GCF_029499605.1). NCBI lineage: Eukaryota > Metazoa > Chordata > Amphibia > Anura > Hylidae > Hyla > Hyla sarda. The sequence continues at coordinate 589,275,133 of NC_079189.1, read as the reverse complement.
TTTTCCATGGGAGTACCTCTTTAACCCCTTGGGGACGGAGCCCATTATGACCCTAAGGACGGGAGCATTTTTTGCAAATCTGACCACTGTCACTTTAAGCATTAATAACTCTGGAATGCTTTTACTTATAAATTTGATTCCGAGATTGTTTTTTCGTGACATATTCTACTTTATGTCAGTGGTAAATTTTCGGCGATACTTGCATCCTTTCTAGGTGAAAAATTTGAAAATTTCATGAAAAATTTGAAAATTTTACATTTTTCTAACTTTGAAGCTCTCTACTTATAAGGAATATGGATATTCCAAATAAATTATATATTGATTCACATATACAATATATCTACTTTATGTTTGCATCATAAAATTGATGAGTTTTTACTCAGTAGGTGTGTTAACCCTTTAGGTGTTTCACAGGAATAGCAGCAAAGTGAAGGAGAAAATTCAAAATCTTCATTTTTTACACTGGCATGTTCTTGTAGACCAAGTTTTTGAATTTTTACAAGGGGTAAAAGGAAAAAAATCCTCTCAAAATTTGTAACCCAATTTCTCTCGAGTGAGAAAATACCTCATATGTGTATGTCAAGTGTTCGGCGGGTGCACTAGAGGGCTCAGAAGCGAAGGAGCAACAATGGGATTTAGGAGAGTGAGTTTTTCTGAAATGGTTTTTGGGGGGCATGTCCCATTTAGGAAGCCCCTATGGTGCCAGGACAGCAAAAAAAAAAACACATTGCACACTATTATGGAAACGACACCCCTCAAGGAACGTAACAAGGGGTACGGTGAGCCTTAACACCCCACAGGTGTTTGACAACTTTTTGTTAAAGTCGGATGTGTAAATGAAAAAAAAATATTTTTCCACTAAAATGCTGGTTTTTCCCCAAATTTTACTTTTTTACAAAGGGTAATAGGAGAAAATGCCCCCCAAAATTTGTAACCCCATTTCTTCTGAGTATGGAAATACCCCATATGTAGACGTCAAGTGCACTGCGAGCGAACTAAAACGCTCAGATGAGAAGGAGCGCCATTGAGCTTTTAGAGAGATAATTTGTTTGGAATGGAAGTCGGGGGCCATGTGCATTTACAAAGCCCCCCGTGGTGCCAGAACAGTGGACCCCCACATGTGACCCCATTTTGGAAACTACACCCCTCACGGAATGTAATAAGGGGTACAGTGAGCATTTACACCCCACTGGCGTTTGACAGATCTTTGAAACTGTGCAAACAAAAAAATTAAATTTTTCATTTTCACGTACCACTGTTCCAAAAATCTGTCAGACCCCTGTGGGGCGTAAATGCTCACTGTACCCCTTATTACATTCCGTGAGGGGTGTAGTTTCCAAAATGGGGTCACATGTGGGTATTTATTATTTTGCATTTATGTCAGAACCGCTGTAAAATCAGCCACCCCTGTGCAAATCACCAATTTCGGCCTCAAATGTACATAGTGCGCTCTCACTCCTGAGCCTTGTTGTGTATCCGCAGAGTGTTTTACGCCACATATGGGGTATTTCCGTACTCAGGAGAAATTGCGTTACAAATTTTGGGGATCTTTTTTTCCTTTTACCTCTTGTGAAAATAAAAAGTAAAGGGCAACACCAGCATGTTAGTGTAAAAAATTTTTTTTTTACACTAACAGGCTGGTGTAGACCCCAACTTTTCCTTTTCATAAGGGGTAAAAGGAGAAAAAGCCCCCCAAAATTTGTAGTGCAATTTCTCCCAAGTACGGAAATACCCCATATGTGGCACTAAACTGTTTCCTTGAAATACGACAGGGCTCCAAAGGGAGAGAGCACCATGCGCATTTGAGGACTAAATTAGGGATTGCATAGGGGTGGACATAGGGGTATTCTACGCCAGTGATTCCCAAACAGGGTGCCTCCAGCTGTTGATAAACTCCCAGCATGCCTGGACAATCAGTGGCTGTCCGGAAATGCTGGGAGTTGTTGTTTTGCAACAGCTGGAGGCTCCGTTTTGGAAACACTGCTGTACAATACGTTTTTCATTTTTATTGGGGGGGACAGTGTAAGGGGGTGTATATGTAGTGTTTTACTCTTTATTAGGTGTTAGTGTAGTGTAGTGTTTTTAGGGTACATTCACACTGGCGGGTTACGGTGAGTTTCCCGCTAGGAATTTGCGCCGCAGCTCATACTTGAAGCAGGAAACTTGCTGTAAACCTGCCCGTGTGAGTGTACCCTGTACGTTCACATGGGGGGGGGGGGCAAACCTCCAGCTGTTTCAAAACTACAACTCCCAGCATGCACGGTCTGTCAGTACATGCTGGGAGTTGTAGTTTTGCAACAGCTGGAGGCACACTGGTTGGAAAACCTTCAGTTAGGTTCTGTTACCTAACTCAGTATTTTCCAACCAGTGAGCCTCCAGCTTTTGCAAAACTACAACTCCCAGCATGCACGGTCTGTCAGTACATGCTGGGAGTTGTAGTTGTGAAACAGCTGGAGGCACACTGGTTGGAAAATACTGAGTTGGGTTCTGTTACCTAATTCAGTATTTTCCAACCAGTGAGCCTCCAGCTGTTGCAAAACTACAACTCCCAGTATGCACGGTCTGTCAGTACCTGCTGGGAGTTGTAGTTTTGAAACAGCTGGAGGCACACTGTTTGGAAAATACTGAGTTGGGTTCTGTTACCTAACTCAGTATTTTCCAACCAGTGTGCCTCCAGCTGTTGCAAAAGTACAATTCCCAGCATGTCTGATCACAGAAGGGCATGCTGGGAGATGTAGTTATGCAACAGCTGGAGGTACGCAACTACAACTCCCAGCATGCCGAGACAGCTGTTTGCTGTGTGGGCATGCTGGAATTTGTAGTTTTGCAACATCTGGAGTGCTACAATTTAGAGACCACTGAACAGTGATCTCCAAACTGTGGACCTCCAGATGTTGCAAAACAGCTGTGTGGGCATGCTGGGAGTTGTAGTTTTGCAAGATCTAGAGGGCAGTATAGAGATCACTGTGCAGTGGTCTCTAAACTGCAGACCTCCAGCTGTTGCAAAACTACAAATTCCAGCATGACCACACAGCAAACAGCTGTCTGGGCATGCTGGGAGTTGTAGTTTTGCAACATCTGGAGGGCTACAGTCTAGAGACCACTGTAGTGGTCTCAGACTGTAGCCCTCTAGATGTTGCTATGCAACTACTCACCGGCTTCCGTCGCATCCGGGAGCCGTCCTCTTCTGCCGCACGCCGCCGCAGATCTCCGTCGCCGCCGCCGATCCCCGTCGCTCCGCTGCCTCCGGAGGGGTAAGTGGACTCTGGCGCCGCTCCTCTTCGTTTTCCCCGTTCTGCCCCGCCTATTGTGGGAGGGCAGGACGGGGAAAACGAAAGTAAACCCCTCCGCCCCAGATCTGCTATTGGTGGTCGCGTCTAGACCACCAATAGCAGAGATAGGAGGGGTGGCAACCCTGCCACCTCACTCCTATCGCTACAGGGGGATCGTGGGTGTCTTAGACACCCGCGATCCCCCTTCTATTCCGGGTCACCGGGTCACCATAGACCCGTAATGACCCGGAATCGGCGCAAATCGCAAGTGTGAATTCACTTGCGATTTGCGCCGATCGCCGACATGGGGGTCTAATGACCCCCCTGGGCATTTGCACGGGGTGCCTGCTGATAGATATCAGCAGTCACCCCGGCCCGGTCCCCGCCCGGCGCGCGGCGGGGGCCGAAATTCCCACGGGCGTATGGATACGCCCTTCGTCCTTAAGTACCAGGACGCAAGGGCGCATGCATACGCCCTTCGTCCCCAACAGGTTAAAGGGGTACTCCGGTGCCAGAAAGTTAAACAGATTTGTAAATTACATCTGTTAAAAAATCTTAACCATTACAGTACTTATCATCTGCTGTATTCTCCACAGAAAGTTATTTTATTTTTTATTTTATTTTCAGTCTCACCACAGTCTAGAGCAGGAGGAGACAAGAATCCATCAAGTTCAATCTAAACCCTACTGTGTTGATCCAGAGGAAGACGAAAAACTCCCATGAAGCTGATGCCAATTGCCCCATGACTGAGGAAAAATTTCCTCTGCAGCATACAGCAGCTGAGAAGATAGAATGTGTCGGCAGATAAGAACCATTTGGCCCATCTAGTCTGCCAAATAATCTGAATCCTATCAATAGTCCCAGGCCCTATCTTATATGAAGGATAGCCTTATGCCTATCCCTATCTTACATGAAGGATAGCCTTATGATTATCCCTATCTTATATGAAGGATAGTCTTATACCTATCCCTATCTTATATGAAGGATAGCCTTATGCCTATCCCTATCTTATATGAAGGATAGCCTTATGATTATCTCATGCATGCATGTTTAAACTCCTTCACTGTATTTGCAGCGACCACTTCTGCAGGAAGGCTATTCCATGCATCCACTACTCTCTCAGTAAAGTAATACTTCCTCATATTACTGCAGAAACCTTTGCCCCTCTAATATAAAACTATGTCCTTGTGGTAGTTTTTCTTCTTTTAAATATGCTCTCCTCCTTTACCGTGTTGATTCCTTTTATGTATATAAAAGTCTCTATCATATCCCCTGTCTCTTCTTTCTTCTATACATGTAAAGGTCCTTTAACCTTTCCTGGTAAGTTTTATCCTGCAATCCATTTACTAGTTAAGTATCTACTCTGAACTCTCTCTAGAGTATCTATATCCTTCTGGAGATACGACCTCCAGTACTGCGCACAATACTCCAAGTGAGGTCTCATCAGTGTTCTATACAGCAGTATGAGCACTTCCCTCTTTCTACTGCTTATACCTCTCTCTATACATCCAAGCATTCTGCTAGCATTTCCTGCTGCTCTATGACATTGTCTTCCTACCTTTAAGTCTTCTGAAATAATTACTCCTAAATCCCTTTCCTCAGATACTGAGGTCAGGACTGTGTCAAATAATCTATATTCTGCCCGAGGGTTTTTACGCCCCAGGTGCATTATCTTGCACTTATCCACATTATATTTCAGTTGCCAGAGTTCTGACTGTTACGCCTAGCGCTTCGGGTCCCCGCTCCTCCCCGGAGCGCTCACGGCGTCTTTCTCCCTGCAGCGCCCCGGTCAGTCCCGCTGACCGGGAGCGCTGCACTGTCATGGCCGTTGGGGATGCGATTCGCACAGCGGGACGCGCCCGCTCGCGAGTCGCATCCCAGGTCACTTACCCGTCCCGGTCCCCTGCTGTCATGTGCTGGCGCGCGCGGCTCCGCTCTCTAGGGCGCGCGCGCGCGCCAGCTCTCTGAGACTTAAAGGGCCAGTGCACCATTGATTGGTGCCTGGCCCAATTAGCTTAATTGGCTTCCACCTGCTCCAGACTATATCTGACCTCCTCCCATGCACTCCCTTGCCGGATCTTGTTGCCTTGTGCCAGTGAAAGCGTTTAGTGTGTCCAAAGCCTGTGTACCTGAACTTCTGCTATCCATCCTGACTTCGAACCTTGCCGCCTGCCCCCGACCTTCTGCTACGTCTGACCTTGCCTCTGCCTTTTCCTTCTGTCCCACGCCTTCTCAGCAGTCAGCGAGGTTGAGCCATTGCTAGTGGATACGACCTGGTTGCTACTGCCGCAGCAAGACCATCCCGCTTTGCGGCGGGCTCTGGTGAAAACCAGTAGCCTCTTAGAACCGGTCCACTAGCACGGTCCTCGCCAATCCCTCGCTGACACAGCGGATCCACTACCCGTAGCCGAATCGTGACAGTAATAAATTCAGCATCCCGGTGACCCGTCTCGTCAAGCCGCTCTACATTTCCGCGGTCAACGGAGCCAGATTGGACTGCACCGTGCGTTACCGCACAGAACCCCTCCTGATGTCTATTGGACCCCACCTCGAGAGAATTGAGCTCTTCGTTCTCCCCGGCTGTACCTCTGAGGTCCTCCTCGGTCTGCCATGGCTCCGGCTTCATTCCCCCACCCTTGATTGGACCACCGGGGAGATCAAGAACTGGGACTCTGCCTGCCACAGGAAGTGCCTCTCCCCCCCTCCCAGTCCCATCAGGCAAGCCTCTGTGTCCCCTCATGGCTCCCGTCCTTGTGTCTCCCTGCCCCGTGCCAAACTTCACCCTCTGCCCTCCCTCCCCATTCCAACTCCTGCTGTACTGCCTCCCGTTGAGGAAGCCCTCCATTCTTTCCCGGTGTCCTCATCCCAGGGGAGGCAGTTACCGGACAAAAAAAAGGGGAGACCTAAGGGGGGGGGGGTACTGTTACGCCTAGCGCTCCGGGTCCCCGCTCCTCCCCGGAGCGCTCACGGCGTCTTTCTCCCTGCAGCGCCCCGGTCAGTCCCGCTGACCGGGAGCGCTGCACTGTCATGGCCGTTGGGGATGCGATTCGCACAGCGGGACGCGCCCGCTCGCGAGTCGCATCCCAGGTCACTTACCCGTCCCGGTCCCCTGCTGTCATGTGCTGGCGCGCGCGGCTCCGCTCTCTAGGGCGCGCGCGCGCGCCAGCTCTCTGAGACTTAAAGGGCCAGTGCACCATTGATTGGTGCCTGGCCCAATTAGCTTAATTGGCTTCCACCTGCTCCAGACTATATCTGACCTCCTCCCATGCACTCCCTTGCCGGATCTTGTTGCCTTGTGCCAGTGAAAGCGTTTAGTGTGTCCAAAGCCTGTGTACCTGAACTTCTGCTATCCATCCTGACTTCGAACCTTGCCGCCTGCCCCCGACCTTCTGCTACGTCTGACCTTGCCTCTGCCTTGTCCTTCTGTCCCACGCCTTCTCAGCAGTCAGCGAGGTTGAGCCGTTGCTAGTGGATATGACCTGGTTGCTACTGCCGCAGCAAGACCATCCCGCTTTGCGGCGGGCTCTGGTGAAAACCAGTAGCCTCTTAGAACCGGTCCACTAGCACGGTCCTCGCCAATCCCTCGCTGACACAGCGGATCCACTACCCGTAGCCGAATCGTGACACTGACCATTCTTCTAGTTTACCTAAATCCTTTTCCATTTGGTAGATCCCTCCAGGAACATCAACTCTGTTACATATCTTTGTGTCATTAGCAAAAAGACCAATACCTTACCATCGAGACCTTTTGCGACATCATTAATGAAGATCTTAAACAAAATATAAAAAGGTACCATGTGTCTCCTTGTCCCAACAGCATCTAACAGTGTCAGCGGTTTGGAACGCAAATTGCAACTGACGGATTCACTTTATTACATTAAAGCAGTTGTGTGATGAAACTATGAAGTTGAGGGGGGAAAAGGCCTCTACCATTCTCCATCCTGGACCTCCTCATCCGGGCAGCAGTAATACTCCACAAAGCAGATCTGTCCATCCCAGTACAGATCCCTGAGGTCCCCACTGGTGACAAGACCTTGCTCTGAATATTCTCCATTGACTACAACCCTCCGTTGTCTGTCGTTCAGCCACTGCCTAATTCACTCAACAATATGGGAGTCCAAGCTCAATGACTGCAGTTTATTGATAAGTCTTCTATGTGGGACAGTGTCAAAAGCTTTACTAAAATCTAGATATGTGATGTCTACTGCCCTTCTGCCATCTATTATTTTAGTCACCCTGTCAAAAAAAATCAATATGATTTGTTTGACATGATCTTTTAACAAAGGACGCAAATGCTTGAAACAGGCCAAGATGAGATTACAATGGATTGACTAGGTGGGCTGTTCACTCACATTTTTACATGGAATGTCTTGGCTTGTCTTGGGGTTAAATGGCTATGTTATGAGATGAACTGGGTATTTCCTGTTTTAGTTCGTTCTCTCAAACTACAAATCCCTTAGTTCCTTGTTCGTAAGTGTGAGGTCACTTTCCTCCCTCCCACACATCAGCCACCCCACCCATTGAAACACAAATGAGCTGCATTCCATTCATAAAGACCAGTGTTTTCTAACCAGGATTCCTCCAGCTGTTGCAAAAATACAATTAGTTGCAGAGTGATCTCCCTCCCACCCAGCGGCTGCTCCACCCATTGAAGCAAAGACAGACTCCCTCTGATCACCTGACTAGTGATTTAATGTCTCGGGCTGCACTGCAACCTGGGAAAACCTGAGATGACACTCATTTTGTATGATGTTAAAAATAAACACTGGGGCAAAAATCACAGAAGATTTGTGAGATCCCCATGAAACACAGGTACAGACACTATATTATTTTTCTACACTAATTTTACAGCCCCTGGAGCATAGTTAAATAGAAATAAAAACAAAATCCTGGAAAACCCCTTCAAGTGCTGAATCGCATGATTTTCTTGGTTACACTGTATAATCCCACCGGGCTAGGTGTGGATCCATGCACAGCATCAAAGGAGGTGAGCCAGTTTTCTTTTAACTATATGTTTGCCATTACTTAGACACCGTATGCATTCAGCCAACCTTTATCTTTATCAGCCACCCGACCACTCCAATGGGTTGCAGGTGGGAATTCAGTACTGTGCCACCACAGGAACAAAGCAACTAGAATATGGAAGAAAGCACAGATTATTTTACATGAGCCCCCAAATTAAGGCCTTGCAGATGTTTTGCATAAAATCTTAAAGGGGTATTGTCACGATTCGGCTTCCAGGTAGTGGATCCTCTGTGTCAGCGAGGGATTGGCGTGGACCGTGCTAGTGGACCGGTTCTAAGAGGCTACTGGTTTTCACCAGAGCCCGCCGCAAAGCGGGATGGTCTTGCTGCGGCAGTAGCAACCAGGTCGTATCCACTAGCAACGGCTCTACCTCGCTGACTGCTGAGAAGGCGTGGGACAGAAGGACTAGGCAGAGGCAAGGTCAGACGTAGCAGAAGGTCGGGGGCAGGCGGCAAGGTTCGTAGTCAGGATGGGTAGCAGAAGTTCAGGTACACAGGCTTTGGACACACTAAACGCTTTCACTGGCACAAGGCAACAAGATCCGGCAAGGGAGTGCATGGGAGGAGGTCAGATAAAGGCAGGGAGCAGATGGAAGCCAATTAAGCTAATTGGGCCAGGCACCAATCATTGGTGCACTGGCCCTTTAAGTCTCAGAGAGCTGGCGCGTGCGCGCCGTAGAGAGCGGAGCCGCGCGCGCCAGCACATGACAGCAGGGGACCGGGACGGGTAAGTGACCTGGGATGCGATTCGCGAGCGGGCGCGTCCCGCTGTGCGAATCGCATCCCCAACGGCCATGACAGTGCAGCGCTCCCGGTCAGCGGGACTGACCGGGGCGCTGCAGGGAGAAAGACGCCGTGAGCGCTCCGGGGAGGAGCGGGGACCCGGAGCGCTAGGCGTAACAGTACCCCCCCCCTTAGGTCTCCCCTTCTCTTTGTCCGGTAACTGCCTCCCCTGGGATGAGGACACCGGGAAAGAATGGAGGGTTTCCTCAACGGCAGGCAGTACAGCAGGAGTGGGGATGGGGAGGGAGGGCAGAGGGCGAGGCCTGGCACGGGGCAGTGTGACACCAGGACGGGGGCCATGGGGAGGCACAGAGGCTTGCCTGACGGGACTGGGAGGGGGGGAGAGGCACTTCCTGTGGCAGGCAGAGTCCCAGTTCCTGATCTCCCCGGTGGTCCAATCAATGGTGGGGGAATGAAGCCGGAGCCAAGGCAGACCGAGGAGGACCTCAGAGGTACAGTTGGGGAGAATGAAGAACTCAATCCTCTCAAGGTGGGGTCCAATAGACATGAGGAGGGGCTCTGTGCGGTAACGCACGGTGCAGTCCAATCTGGCTCCGTTGACCGCGGAAATGTAGAGCGGCTTGACGAGACGGGTCACCGGGATGCTGAATTTATTAACAAACGACTCCAAAATAAAATTTCCAGAGGCACCGGAGTCCAAGCAGGCCACGGCTGAGAGGGAGGAGTTGGCTGAAGAAGAAATCCGCACGGGTACCGTGAGACGTGGAGAAGCAGACTTGGAACCAAGAGACGCCACACCCACGTGAGCTGGGTGCGTGCGTGCGTTTCCCAGGCGTGGAGGACGGATAGGGCAATCCACCAAGAAATGCTCGGTACTGGCACAGTAAAGACAGAGATTTTCTTCTCTACGGCGATTCCTCTCTTCCTGGGTCAGGCGAGACCGATCCACTTGCATGGCCTCCTCGGCGGGAGGCCCAGGCGAAGACTGCAAAGGATGCTGTGGGAGAGGTGCCCAGAGATCTAAGTCTTTTTCCTGGCGGAGCTCTTGGTGTCGCTCAGAAAAACGCATGTCAATGCGGGTAGCCAAATGGATGAGTTCTTGGAGGTTGGCAGGAATCTCTCGTGCGGCCAGCACATCCTTGATGCGACTGGATAGGCCTTTTTTAAAGGTCGCGCAGAGAGCCTCATTATTCCAGGATAGTTCAGAAGAAAAAGTACGGAATTGTATGGCGTACTCGCCAACGGAAGAATTACCCTGGACCAGGTTCAACAGGGCAGTCTCGGCAGAAGAAGCTCGGGCTGGCTCCTCGAAGACACTCCGGAGTTCAGCGAAGAAGGCCTGGACTGTGGCTGTGGCAGGATCATTGCGGTCCCAGAGCGGTGTGGCCCAAGACAAGGCCTTTCCTGAAAGAAGGCTTACTACGAACGCCACCTTAGACCGTTCTGAAGGAAACAAGTCCGACAACATCTCCATATGCAGGGAACACTGAGACAAAAATCCACGGCAGAGTTTAGAGTCCCCATCAAATTTGTCCGGCAGGGACAAGCGGAGGTTAGGAGCGGCCACTCGCTGCGGAGGAGGTGCAGGAGCTGGCGGAGGAGATGGTTGCTGCTGTAGCAGAGGCAGAAGTTGCTGTAACATGGCGGTCAACTGCGACAGCTGCTGTCCTTGTTGGGCAATCTGCTGCGATTGCTGAGCGACCACCGTGGGAAGATCAGCGAGACTTGGCAGCGGCACCTCAGCGGGATCCATGGCCGGATCTACTGTCACGATTCGGCTTCCAGGTAGTGGATCCTCTGTGTCAGCGAGGGATTGGCGTGGACCGTGCTAGTGGACCGGTTCTAAGAGGCTACTGGTTTTCACCAGAGCCCGCCGCAAAGCGGGATGGTCTTGCTGCGGCAGTAGCAACCAGGTCGTATCCACTAGCAACGGCTCTACCTCGCTGACTGCTGAGAAGGCGTGGGACAGAAGGACTAGGCAGAGGCAAGGTCAGACGTAGCAGAAGGTCGGGGGCAGGCGGCAAGGTTCGTAGTCAGGATGGGTAGCAGAAGTTCAGGTACACAGGCTTTGGACACACTAAACGCTTTCACTGGCACAAGGCAACAAGATCCGGCAAGGGAGTGCATGGGAGGAGGTCAGATAAAGGCAGGGAGCAGATGGAAGCCAATTAAGCTAATTGGGCCAGGCACCAATCATTGGTGCACTGGCCCTTTAAGTCTCAGAGAGCTGGCGCGCGCGCGCCCTAGAGAGCGGAGCCGCGCGCGCCAGCACATGACAGCAGGGGACCGGGACGGGTAAGTGACCTGGGATGCGATTCGCGAGCGGGCGCGTCCCGCTGTGCGAATCGCATCCCCAACGGCCATGACAGTGCAGCGCTCCCGGTCAGCGGGACTGACCGGGGCGCTGCAGGGAGAAAGACGCCGTGAGCGCTCCGGGGAGGAGCGGGGACCCGGAGCGCTAGGCGTAACAGGTATATCAGGATTTTTTCATCTGGTCTAGATTTATGTAATCACTGGGAGACTTCTTATCGGGAATCCTCTGATGAATGTATCTACAGTGCAAGAATCCATTAATACAAACTAATAAAACAAAACATACAATATTGGAATGACTACATGTTCCATCCAAGGGATAAAGTGCTTTAAGTCTTATAGAAAGAAATTAAAGAGGTACTCCGCCCACAGACATACACAAACATACTGTTTAGAATGCCGAATGCTGCATGGAGATTGTGGGGTCCGGCTGCGGAACATTCTGTTCAGAACGCTTGATTTGGGTGGTCGTGGTGGTCACCTCACACCACGCCCCCTATTGACATCATGTCGCGCCCCCTCCATTCACAACTAGTCACTGTCCAGAAACTGTCCCCAGCAGAAGAAAATCCCTATAGCAAACCTATCCTGCTCTGGACAATTCCTGACATGGACAGAGGTGTCAGCAGAGAGCACTGTGGTCAGACAGAAAAGAACAACTCAACTCTCTCTGGAGCATACAGCAGCTGATAAGTACTGGAAGGATTAGGATTTTTAAATAAAAGTAATTTACAAATCTGGAAAATTTGGCTGGTTCTCAAGGACTATATAGAAATGATGATAAGATGCCAAAAAAAATTATTATAATAATAATAATAAAATAAAATAAAATGTATAATAAAATGAGAAGAGTGTGTGTGTTATTAAATGATAATGGGAAAGAATATGTAGTAAATATAGCTGTAATGAATGGTAAAGAATAGTGAGTAATAAATGTAGTTGTGGTATTGGTGTATGCGACAGTGGAATAATGTCCGGGTGTGAATGGAAACGGTGTTGGTGTTAATGTAATATAACAAATGAACCAAAAGGATATATGGATTTACGTGTGTCACAATAACTCATGTGCTGATCATGTCCAAAGTATAACAGTTTATTAGATACAATTTACCAACATAAACATAACACTAATAATGCAAGTGCTGGATCCTAGCACTAACCTACAGCGCTTCTTGTAGTTTAAGAAGAATATATTGCATAAAATTATTTTTTTTTTGCATAAAAAATTATTAAAATTAGTACAATTGGTTCAAACAGTCTCAAGAAGTATGCGGAACAGGTGGAAAGTGAAAGTTGGGTGGTGGGAGCGCCTGCAGTGTACTTGCAGGCGCTGGAGTACCACAGTTCTTTGCCCACTCCTATTTGACAAGATGAGAGTTCCTCATTAGTAGTAAAGAGGAAAGATGGAATGGGTGCCGGACAAGCTGGTGTACAGACTTGGAGGTAGTACAGTAGTTGGTGAACGGCTCGGCGGCCGTCTAATAACACAGCACGGCGGCTATGCGGCAAAACAAATACACGGCACGGCGGCCGTGAAGGAGGAATAAAGTCCCGTCGGTACAGCGTACCTCTTACCCTGTGCTGGAGGATATGGCAGTCCTCTTCTTCTTCTGTGGTGATTACCTAATGGTGACAGCCGGGTCTGCCTTGCAGCAGTCCGATCGTCCAGGTTAGGTTACCACTCTGTCAGAGATCAGGTAGGCGCTCAGAGTTGTAGACGGGGAGCAATAGGCGAAGATGGTGCATGCAGCGGTGGTGGCGGTGATGTCCTAGCTGATGTCCGCGGTGTGTCCGGTACTTTGTTTGAGACTGAGGGTAATGTCAATGAGCTGTTGAGCTGGATCAAACGCGTTTCGGTCCGCCTGGGACCTTCTTCAGTGATCAAAAAATAAATAAAAAATACACTGTGAGATAGATAGAGTACCCCCACCTATTGTTATTTGAAATTAATTTACAAATCTGTTTAACTTTTTGACACCAGTTGATTTGAAAAAAAAAAAATGATTCCACCAGAGTACCCCTTTAAGGGTAACATCTCTTTAAATTATATTCCAATTTTTATGCAGTGCTTTTTGTTTTGTATTTTTGTATTTAAATGAGAATACCGCTCTATTTTCCTTTTCTTCTCAACTTTCTTTTGCTTTCTCTTTCTTTTAAACACTAATTGTTCTCTTGGGAAACTGCAAACTACTCCTAAAGCAGATGTCGATAATTTAGAAGGATATCCTCTGTCACGATCCCGGCTGGTAGGAGGTGGATCCTCTGTGCCAGAGAGGGATTGGCGAGGACCGTGCTAGTGGACCGGTTCTAAGTCACTACTGGTTTTCACCAGAGCCCGCCGCAAAGCGGGATGGTCTTGCTGCGGCGGTAGTGACCAGGTCGTATCCACTAGCAACGGCTCAACCTCTCTGACTGCTGAAGATAGGCGCGGTACAAGGGAGTAGACAGAAGCAAGGTCGGACGTAGCAGAAGGTCGGGGCAGGCAGCAAGGATCGTAGTCAGGGGCAACGGCAGGAGGTCTGGAACACGGGCTAGGAACAAACAAGGGAATGCTTTCACTAGGCACAAGGGCAACAAGATCCGGCCAGGGAGTGCATGGGAGGAGGTCAGATATAGTCAGGGACCAGGTGGAACTAATCAAGGTAATTGGGAAGATTGGACCAGGCACCATCATTGGTGCACTGGCCCTTTAAATCGCAGAGACCCGGCGCGCGCGCGCCCTAGGGAGCGGGGCCGCGCGCGCCGGGACAGGACCGACGGAGAGCGAGTCAGGTACGGGAGCCGGGGTGCGCATCGCGAGCGGGCGCCACCCGCATCGCGAATCGCATCCCGGCTGGAGGCGGTACCGCAGCGCACCCGGTCAGGAGATCTGACCGGGGCGCTGCAGCAACGAGGATGAGGCGAGCGCTCCGGGGAGGAACGGGGACCCGGAGCGCTCGGCGTAACAGTACCCCCCCCCTTGGGTCTCCCCCTCTTCTTGGGTCCAAAGAACCTGATGAACAAAAACTCAATTCTTTCGTGAAGAGGTCCGATGCATATTAGGAGGGGTTCCGTGCGGTAACGCACGGCACAGTCCAAACTTTCATTGTCAACACAATTGCTGTAGAGGGGTCTGGCGAGACTGGTCACAGGGACGTTGAACCTGTTGATAAGAGAGGCCAAAATAAAATTTCCTGCAGATCCGGAATCCAAGAAGGCCATAGTAGAGAAGGAGAAGGTAGAGGCAGATATCCGCACAGGCACAGTAAGGCGTGGAGAAGCAGAGTTGACATCAAGAACTGTGTCACCTTTGTGCGGAGTCAGCGTACGTCTTTCCAGGCGGGGAGGACGGATAGGACAATCCTTCAGGAAGTGTTCGGTACCGGCATAGTACAGGCAAAGATTCTCCATGCGGCGTCGTGTCCTCTCTTGAGGTGTCAAGCGAGACCGGTCAACTTGCATAGCCTCCACGGCGGGAGGCACAGGAACGGTTTGCAGAGGACCAGAGGAGAGAGGAGCCGGGGAGAAAAAACGCCTCGTGCGAACAAAGTCCATATCCAGGCGGAGCTCCAGACGCCATCCGGAAAAACGCATGTCAATGCGAGTGGCAAGATGAATGAGTTCATGTAGGTTAGCAGGAGTTTCTCGTGCGGCCAGAACATCTTTAATGTTGCTGGATAGGCCTTTTTTAAAGGTCGCGCAGTGAGCCTCACTATTCCAGGACAACTCGGAAGCAAGAGCACGGAACTGAATGGCGTATTCGCCAACGGAAGAAACACCCTGGGCCAGGTTCAGCAGGGCAGTCTCGGCAGAAGAAGCTCGGGCAGGTTCCTCGAAGACACCACGGACCTCAGCGAAGAAGGACTGGACTGTGGCTGTGGCAGGATCATTGAGGTCCCAGAGTGGTGTGGCCCCAGACAAGGCCTTTCCAGAAAGGAGACCACGGCAGAGTCTCGAGTCCTCATCAAATTTGTCCGGCAGGGACAAGCAGGGGTTAGGAGCGGCCGGTTGCTGCGGAGGAGTTGCAGGAGCCGGCGGAGGAGATGGTTGTTGCAGCTGCTGTGTCTGTGACTGAAGTTGCTGTATCTGCGGCAGCAGCTGCTGTATCTGTGACTGAAGTTGCAGTGTCACGGTGGTCAAGTATGCCAGCTGGTGATTTCGTTGGGCAATCTGTCGGGCTTGCTGGGCGACCAGTCGGGCTTGCTGGGCGACCAGTGTGGGGAGGTCGGCGACAACTGGCAGAGGAACTTCAGCGGAATCCATGGCCGGATCTACTGTCACGATCCCGGCTGGTAGGAGGTGGATCCTCTGTGCCAGAGAGGGATTGGCGAGGACCGTGCTAGTGGACCGGTTCTAAGTCACTACTGGTTTTCACCAGAGCCCGCCGCAAAGCGGGATGGTCTTGCTGCGGCGGTAGTGACCAGGTCGTATCCACTAGCAACGGCTCAACCTCTCTGACTGCTGAAGATAGGCGCGGTACAAGGGAGTAGACAGAAGCAAGGTCGGACGTAGCAGAAGGTCGGGGCAGGCAGCAAGGATCGTAGTCAGGGGCAACGGCAGGAGGTCTGGAACACGGGCTAGGAACAAACAAGGGAATGCTTTCACTAGGCACAAGGGCAACAAGATCCGGCCAGGGAGTGCATGGGAGGAGGTCAGATATAGTCAGGGACCAGGTGGAACTAATCAAGGTAATTGGGAAGATTGGACCAGGCACCATCATTGGTGCACTGGCCCTTTAAATCGCAGAGACCCGGCGCGCGCGCGCCCTAGGGAGCGGGGCCGCGCGCGCCGGGACAGGACCGACGGAGAGCGAGTCAGGTACGGGAGCCGGGGTGCGCATCGCGGGGCGCTGCAGCAACGAGGATGAGGCGAGCGCTCCGGGGAGGAACGGGGACCCGGAGCGCTCGGCGTAACATCCTCTTTTTAGGAGGCCATTGATTAGTTCGGACATTTGTATCTCAAAACCTTCCGGGCTACTATTGATTTTCCTAAGTCTGAGGAATTTACTATAGGGTAACGATTTTTTTGTGTGCCAAGGATTAAAACTTTCGCAATGTAGATAGGAATTTGTAGCAGTTTTTTTTTTCTATATCCTTTGGATTAAAGGGGTATTCCAGGAAATATTTTTATTTGACTATGCTACAGGGGCTGTAAAGTTAGTGTAGTTCATAATATAGTGTCTGTACTTGTGTGTGACTGTGATCTCGCTATTCTTCTGTGATTTTCGCCACCAATATTTATTTTTAACAACATACAAAATTACTCATGTCTCAGGTTTTCCCAGGTTGCAGTGCGGCCCGAGACATTACATCACTAGTCAGGTGATCAGAGGGAGCCTGTCTTTGCTTCAATGGCTGGAGCTGGATGGGAGGCAGATCACTCCGCAACTAATTGTGTTTTTGCAACATTTGGAGGCACCCTGGTCAGAAAACACTGGTCTTTTGAATGGAATGCAGCTCATTTGTGTTTCAATGGGTGGGGTGGCTGGTGTGTGGGAGGGAGGAAAGTGACCTCACACTTACAAACAAGGAACTATGGGATTTGTAGTTTGAGAGAACAAACTAAAATAGGAAATACCCAGTTACTCTCACAACATAGCCACCTACCTCCAAGACAAGCACAGATCCTTTCTGAGCATGTCCATTACTGCCTGCCAGGTACGTACTAAAATCACCTTATGGTGGAGAACCCCTTTAAGGTACTTTCTGTACAGTGGACAGTAACAGGACCGGAAGTCTTTGTGTTCCCTATAACCAATGCCAGAGCGATGACAGAGAAGGAATGAAGTTTCATCAATGTCTTATTGTGCTTCTACTGCAACCAAAAAAGTTAAAACAAATGTGATCTAATACACAAGTAGCTGCTATTATTTAGAGTCTTTTTAGAGACAAGTTATTATTAGGCGACTTGTTATAGCAATTTACAATTAATCCTCTGTCCGAAATGTAGAAAATGTTACTGAGCTGCACGGAAGGTCATCTGTGGCATCAGGTTCCAAATAAGTATTTTCCAGTGAGATGTGCCAATAAACCAGAAGACAAAGAAATTCATGTTTCCTGTTCCTGTGGTTTTAGTGACTGTTTATAAAAAAAAAATTCTTATTATGAAAAATGAAACAAATAAAATTCTGAAAAAACGTGAAGGAATTTAAATAAAGTTTATTCTCAGTAAAGATTAAAAGTTTTACAACAATCTTGTGTTACTTTGTTTTCATTCCTTACCATTTTAGGGTCTATTCACACATACAGTATCCTAGGCATGTTTGATGCGCAGGATTTGAAGCTGCAGACTTTATGCTGCAGAGATCAATGTAAACCTAAAGGAGAAAAAAAAAATTATAAATCAAATGGTGCCAAAAAGGTAAACAGATTTGTAAATTACTTCTATTAAAAAAAAGTATTCCTTCCAGTACTTATCAGCTGCTGTATACTCCACGGGAAGTTCTTTTCTTTTGGAATTTTTTTTCTGTCTGTCTGACATCACTGCTCTCTGCTGACACCTCTGTCCATGTCAGGAACTGTCCAAATCAGGAGAGGTTTGCTATGGGAATTTGCTCTTGACAGTTCCTGACATGGACAGAGGTGTCAGCAGAGAGCACTGTGGTCAGACAGAAAAGAGCAATTCAACTTCCTCTGTAGTATACAGCAGCTGATAAGTACTGGAAGGATTTAGATTTTTATGTAGAAGTAATTTACAAATTTGTTAAACTTTTTGGCACCAGTTGATTTAAAAATAACTGTGATCAGTGATCTGATGCTCCCAGACAGCCATGGCAGGCTGGAGCAGCAGAGCACCGATAACACTGATCAATGCTGTGCCAAAGCTCAGCACTAAACAGCATATGCATAGTATAGCCCCCTATGGGGATAAAAAAAGTAAAAAGTGTAAAAACTAAAACAGTTAATAAATGTAAATAAGCCCCTCCCCTAATAAAAGTTGAACTCACCCCCTTTTCCCATTTTAAAAAAATGAAATAATGTAATTAAATATAAACATACTCATAAACATAAATATATGTGGGACCGCCGAGTGTGTAAATGTCCAAACTATTAAAATATAAGGTTAGCAAAACCGCACGGTCGATGGTGTGAACATAAAAAATACCAAAGTCCAAAACTGGTCACTTCATATACCATTAAAAAAATGTATAAAAAGCGATCAAAAAATCCCATCAAAACAAAAATGGTACCGATAAAAACTACAGACGACGGCACAAAAAAAATGAACCCTCATACATCCCCGTATATGGAAAAATAAAAAGATATAGGGGTCAGAAGAAGACAATTTTATGCATATAAGTTTTGTTAAAAAAAAAAGTAAGTTTGCATCTTTTAAAAGTAGCACAATAATAGAAATTCTAGAAACTAGAAAGGTGTCCTTACAAAGTACAATTGGCCATGCAAACAGAATAAATAAAATAAAAGAGTTATGGATTTTTAAAAGGAGAGGGAAAAAAACAAAAATGCAAAAGTGAAAATGGAAGTACATTGATCTGTATGAGGAATCTAATGGTCCCTCCTAAAAGTCCCCTATGGGACTAATAAAGTGTAAAAAGAAAAAAAAAAAAGTTGAATAAAAGTAAAAAAAAAAACATCAAAACAAAAATGGTGCAAAAAATGAGCCCTCACTCATTGCTGTATAAGGAAAAAAAAAGTTATAGGGGGTCAAAAGAGGATAATTTTAACATGCTCATTTACGTGCAAAAAGTTATAATGTTTTTTAACAGAAGTAAAACATAATCCAACCTATACAAGTTGGGTATCATTTTAAAGGGGTATTCCGACTTTATACATCTTATCCAGCGGCGGGACCCCTGTGATCATACATCTAATGCCTTGTCCTTTGGATGGGGGATAAGATGTATAAAGCCGAAATACTCCTTTGATGGACCTACAGAATAATGATATAATGATAAGGTGTCATCTCTAGTAAATAGTGCTCTGCGTAGAATCGGAAGCCCCCAAAAGTTACAATATGGCTTTTTTTTTTTTTGCAATTTTGCCTCACAAAAAACATTTTTTTTATGGTTTCGCCGTACATTTTGTGGTGAAATGAGTGATGTTGTTACAAAGTAAATTGGTGGAGCAAAAAACAAGCCCTCATATAGGTCTGTAGGTGGAAAACTGAAAGCATTCTAAAAGCGAGTCCTTAAAGGGGTACTCTTTTTTTCTTTTAAATCAACTGGTGGCAGAAAGTTAAACATATTTGTAAATTACTTCTATTAAAAAATCTGAATCCTTCCAGTACTTATTAGCTGCTGAATGCTACAGAGGAAATTTCTTTCTTTTTGGAACACTGATGACATCACGAGCACAGTGCTCTCTGCTGACATCTCTGTCCATTTTAGCAACCGTGCATAGCAGATGTATGCTAAGGGCAGCATGGTGGCTCAGTGGTTAGCACTGTTGCCTTGCAGTGCTGGGAACCTGGGTTCAAATCCCACTAAGGACAACAATAAATAAAGTGTTATTATTATTATTATAATAACAACAGCAGAGAGAACTGTGGTCGTGATGTACTCAGAGAGCATTCCAAAAAGAAAAGAATTTACTCTGTAGTATTCAGCAGCTAATAAGTACGGGAAGGATTAAGATTTTTTAATAGAAGTAATTTACAAATATGTTTAACTTTCTGCCACCAGTTGATTTAAAAGAAAAAAGGTTTTCACTGGAGTACCCCTTTAAGGGGTTAAAAAACTTCTTGTTTCTTTCACAATTCACTTTGGCATTCATCTTATTCCATCTCTTCACATCTCATCTGTTATAAGAAGAATTCATCACACGCCTAATAAGATGGTAATATAAGTCTGTGGTCTCAAACTGTGGCCCTCCAGATGTTGCAAAACATCAACTCCCAGCATGACCGGACAGCCAACGGCTGTCCGGGCATGCTGGGAGTTGAAGTTTTGCAACATCTGGAGGGCCACAGTTTGAGACCTCTGACATATTCTATTGGTCCCCATAGACTTATTATTAGTGTTTGTGTTTCTGGCTGAGATCATTTTATAGGCGCAAAAATAAACGAATGAAAACTTGTAATTACTTTTCTCTCTTTACCATCTGGATACAATTAAATCACTAAAACTTGTCAGTAAGATTGTGTTCATATGTCTGTGATAGCCTGGGGGAGTAGGGTATATGGGGTGTAGCTGTGCGGTGACTAAAGGATGTCTGGTTAACCATTTCTATTCATGATGCCAGGGTGAGGGCTCCTCTGTAATGCTTGTCCTACCGCCAACCTTTCCAAGAGCGATAGTGAGGTATAGAATAATTGAATGTCCACAACCGGAGAGTTTGCTGAAAACTGTTGGAACTTTACTGAAGATTTTATGCAAGCTTCATAACCGTAACAGTCTCTATACATGTAAAGTCTCTTAGAGATTGATAGTGGGTTGGGACCTTAAGTGATTTAGAGTCCGTAGACTGATATGCGCTGTTCCACTGGATTTAGGGGATTTCGTTGCGGTCCAGTAGTCACGCTAGCTTTAGCGGGGATTAGATTAGAACTCACGGTTTAGTTTAGGCTGAGGCCGGCAGGTTTTCTGGCCTAGCGTTTCTTTGAAAGTTACGCAGATCCGTCCTGCTAGCCCGGCATCCACGAGAGCAGCAACCCAAGAGAGCGATAATTGGCTACAGCTCCCTTATATGGGCAGGGGCTGGACTAGAGCTAATTGGTCCAATACTTCTGTCAATCACCTTTAAAAAGGGTTACGGGTAGCATGTGACCCAAGGACCTCCAAAGGTCCTCCAACATACCATAGAGGAATCAACACAGTCACATGACCGAAGGTCCTGCAACGCTCTCAAGGTAGGCATATTAATATACATTATACTAAAAATACACATTAACATTATAAGATTAGAGAAAGAGGAGGCAACTAGGGGCTGTCCCACCTGGGGGACCCTACCTGAGTTGCTCTGACTTTGGGGACCACCACACAAGGTACGGTATGCAATACGGTATCGGGACACCACATGTTACAGTTATGGACTGGATACAATTGTCTCCACTTCTCAGCTGAGAGCAGGACTAGCTATGTACAATGTATCAGTCTGGAGTCCAGGATGTTTAGCTCACAGAGTATTGTCTAGACAGGATACAATTGTCTCCACTTCTCAGCTGAGAGCAGGACTAGCTATGTACAATGTATCAGTCTGGAGTCCAGGATGTTTAGCTCACAGAGCATTGTCTAGACTGGATACAATTGTCTCCACTTCTCAGCTGAGAGCAGGACTAGCTATGTACAATGTATCAGTCTGAAAACCAGGATGTTTAGCTCACAGAGCATTGTCTAGACCGGATACAATTGTCTCCACTTCTCAGCTGAGAGCAGGACTAGCTATGTACAATGTATCAGTCTGGAGTCCAGGATGTTTAGCTCACAGAGCATTGTCTAGACCGGATACAATTGTCTCCACTTCTCAGCTGAGAGCAGGACTAGCTATGTACAATGTATCAGTCTGGAGTCCAGGATGCTTAGCTCACAGAGCATTGTCTGCTCCTCTGTCTGCACAAGACGGCATGCTGTAAGCACACCTCATTCTTCCTAATAAAGATATATTTCTAAATGTATATAACAGGGAGATGGTGATGTAGCTGTGGAGGATAGTCAGAGGTGTTGAGGTGAAGCTCAGAGAAAGGATTTGGCCTCACCTCCTGAGACAGCAGAGGAGGGCACCATAAGCAATAAGCTGCTGAAGAAAGGAACTAAGGTGGTCCTGAAACACGTCCAGCCTGATATTAGTCATTCTTAACACTTACAAGATTGCGCTGTCATTTTCTACTATTACTACGTATCCAGAATTTATGCAAAGCAGAGGAAGTTTCCACCCAGAATGAAGTCCAAGGAGCTATCTCCATGAGGATGCTACTATCCTTCCTGATCTTCTATACTTGCTGCTGTCTCCACTCCGCCATAGGACTAATGCTGTAGCCGCACGCACTCCTCTCTGCACACTCAGCTGACCTGAGCGATACATCACATGTAGAGTTGTGCCTAGTGGCAAAGATCAGCTGAATGGACCTTGCACATATTTACCAACATGAGACCCGAGGTCAGCGTGGATGTCATTGGTCTCATAGACACCAGAGGTTCCGGGACTGTGTTTAGGTGGGCGATCCCAATCATCATTAATTATACTTTTGATTTCGGCAAATACTATGAATGGATGTTATGTTAAAAGGGTACTCCGCCCCTAGACATCTTATCCCCTATCCAAAAGATGGGGGATAAGATGTCTGATCGCGGGATCCTGCTGATGTGGACCCCCGCGATCTCCCTGCAGCACCCGGCATTCGTTTGGAGCATCGGGTGCAGCACCGGAGGCTCGTGACATCATGGGGACGTGGTCGTGATGTCACAAGCGGGGCGTGATGTCACCATGAGCCTCCGCCCCGCATCGCCAGTCATTTGGCATGGAGCGAAGTTCGCTTCATGCACCGGATGTCTGTGTGGTGGCCCAGTAAAGGAATTGCACTCCTGTACGCTTGCTGTCCTGTGTAGTGGACTCTATTTCAATGTCCCCTGAGTCCCCCTTTATGGTATATAACTCAAATGGTTAATTATACCCTATGTTATTTATTGAATTGTCTGTATAATGTTATATGCTTTTAAATGTTGTTACCAAGTCTTGGAAACAGGCAAGGTGTCAGTGACCAGGTGATTTGTGTGGTGACCTATAGGACCCCTCTATATGTAATCCAATATAAACTAAGGGAGGAGTTAGCTCGCTCTCTTGAGTTCCAGTCTTTTCTGAGGAGCAGTCAAGACCTGAGAGTATCTGGTGTCCTGAGGAGACCCAAGGCCTAGTCACGCAGCCACACTTCCAACGTCAAGTACACCACAGGTGAAAGTCAACGCCTGGTAATTTACACAAGGGGTGAAGTCTAGTCAGTCCTAGTCAAGTCAGTCAAGTCTGTCTAAATTCAGCGTGGGTCTGCAGCATTCTCTCCAAGTCTACTACAAGTCCTAGTGAGCCCGCAAGTCTCTGAAGTCACTGGTCACCTCCTTGGGCCTAACTGAGCTGTAAAGACTATTCCATCTGTCTGCTTCAGTAAAGTTGCCGTTGTTCTGTAACTTGGCGTCGGAGTCATTATTTGCCCCATGCCTAGCCCAGGATCCAGTGGTCATACCTAAGGTGGTGCAGTGGTTAACCACGCTCTGGCATCATGAATACAAGGGGGTTAATGCCATCTGCCCCTAGGGTAATAACATCTGTCCTCATCACACCCTCACCACATCTGGGGTGCCACAGCCGAGATCGCAGGAATTCCCATCGGCGGGACCACCGCGATCAGACATCTTATTTATCCCTTATCCTTTCGATAAGGGATAAGATGTCTAGGGGCGAAGTACCCCTTTAATACATTATAGAGAAAGACACTTCACTAAATAGCGGTACTGCTGATACTTGTTATAAAATGCTGGATGCAAGTGACATATGAAATCATCTTTATTTTAGGATGGACTTAATTCATGGAAATTAAACAAGAGAATGTTATTGCTGTCACAGCTCGGATATGCAACTTACCATTTATGTGGCAACATCACATTGTGTGCTGCCAGTATGGAATAACTTTGGATTAAAGGGGTACTCTGGTGGAAAACATTTTATTTATTTTTTAAATCAACTGGTGACAGTAAGTTAAACAGATTTGTAAATTACTTCTATTAAAAAAATCTTTACCCTTCCAGTACTTATTAGCAGCTGTATACT
Source organism: Hyla sarda (assembly GCF_029499605.1). Lineage (NCBI taxonomy): Eukaryota > Metazoa > Chordata > Amphibia > Anura > Hylidae > Hyla > Hyla sarda. The sequence goes on along the minus strand of NC_079189.1, from coordinate 589,251,085 downwards.
ACAGAGGAAATTCTTTTCTTTTTGAATTTCTTTTTTGTCTTGTCCACAGTGCTCTCTGCTGACACCTGATGCCCGTATCAGAAACTGTCCAGAGCAGGAGAAAATCTCCATAGCAAACCTATGCACTGTGGACAAGACAAAAAAAAAAGAAATTCAAAAAGAAAAGAATTTCCTCTGTAGCATACAGCTGCTAATAAGTACTGGAAGGGTAAATATTTCTTAATAGAAGTATGTCAGGACCGACTGGGGGAGACCGGAAAAGTGAGCCCTAAACTGACCCTAAAACATCTCTCCATGCCTACTTGCCCATCCATCCTAAACAATGGATCTACAACTGGGCGCCGGTCCCTTCCTGTTCTAAAGTGCAGAGGAGAGAAAACACATATACAATATACATATACACGGTCACAGGCCAGAAACGGAAAACTACTAGACAACCAGATATACCAGACAGGATGTAAATACTAACAGGACACTGTTCACAAACAGGTACAAGTACAAAGGACAAAGATCAGATCAACCAAACAAGATATAAATATAGGACACTGTTCACACTGGACACCATGCTCCGTGCTCCATGGTGGACTCTGGGAGTCAGGATAGACTCCATCAACAAACAGGAATTATAACATACAGTGCAGAGGCAATACTAGACCAGAACAGGATGAGTCTGATTAGACTCCAAGAACAAAACAGGAATAAACTCAATCCCGCAGAAGACCTTCGGTAGACAAAATAAATAATAAATACCCCCAGAGTCCCCTACACAAAGGTAAAGGGATCTATAGCTAAACAGGAATAAACACAATACCCCAGAACCACCAGAAGACAAAGGAATGTCTTGATACTAGAACGCAATCTTCCAGAGTCCACCATGGAGCACAGAGATCTCTTGTACTAATTCTCAATTCCCCGGAGTCACCATAGACAGGTAACAGGGATATCTTGGTACAGAAACACAGAAAACGGATAGAAGAGAAAACACAGTGTGAACAGATACATAATAGAAAGGATTTACAAATCCTAAAACCGATTAAAATCTACTATTAGCATGCCACATAACCATGGCTAAAACCAGAACATACAAGAGCTCCATAGCAGCATGAAAGGATTTCAATCACCAACTCAGAACTAGACTGAGCTGGTCTTATCTAGACACACCCAAAGAGCTATTGGATGAAAAAGCCAAAGGTTTTAACTATTCCCTGGCCGGGGAACAGAAAACTGTTCAGACCACCAAAATCAAACGGCAGTCTGAACATAATCCAAGACAGACAGACATTACAAAGTAATTTACAAATCTCCTTTCTGGCACCAGTTGATAAAAAAAAAAAAAATGTTTTCCTTTAACTATAATCAGTGTCGTTTTTTCAGCATAAGGTGGCAATTTATATTGGTGTTTTTTATATGTCCTTTATTCTGTGGTGTCCCGGTACGGAACACATTACACCACCTGTCCTGTCCGGAAGATGTTGTTCAGGTGTCCGTTCCGGCCCACATCTCTAGGGAGGGGAATGCTTTGAATATGTATTGATTCTGGTTTGATTTATGTTGTTTATGCCTTTATATCATTAATTTATGTTCATTATGCCTATGTACCACTAACATGTTGTTAGTAGGACTTCTGTACCTTTAAGAGGGATCATGTGATCAGCAGAGGCCAATAGGAATCTCCTGCCTAGGATTAGTGACTGTCTAACATCTGCCTGTAACTTTCTCAGTGATTTTCCATAACTTTGCATCTACTGTCTTTATTTCCCTGCGCCTAGCCCAGTAGAACCGCTTCACCTTGGAAGTGGGGAGTTATGCTACCCTGGCATGACGAGTCTGTCTGTCACTGGGCTCTGTGACCCACCAGACTCTACTATTATTATTTTATTTAATACATTCATATTAATTAGTATGTTAGTCCATATCCATTTTTACCTGAGCGGCGGTATATTTTTAAATACATGGTACTTGAGACAACTTGGGTATAGGTGACAGACTGGATAGCCCGGTATGTAGGCAACCCACCAGAAAGAGATTATCTCCATATTTTTCAATATTTTCTATATTATAAACTACTCTAACTTTACAGCTCCTGTAGCACAGTCAAATAAAAAAAAAAATCCCGGAATACCCCTTTAAAGGGGTACTCCACCCCTAGATATCTTATCTGATGTCTCATCACGGGAATCCTGCAGTTGGAACCCCCAGCTGGGAACACTTTGTTCCGAACGCTTGGAGCGGGCAGTGGGGGTTATGAAGTCACGGCCACGCCCCTCGTGACATCACACTATGCCCCCTCCAATAGACTTGCATTGAAGGGGGCGTGATGTCATGACCCCCGCCGCCCGCCTCAAGCGTTTGGAACAAAATTTTCCGAACGGTGGGGCAGCGGAGTACGCGTTGAAGACCACTGCAATAGAACCTGGACAACTACGGTGTTTCTGCAATAAGAAGCCCAGTATGGCTATTACCCTAAGCCCGTAAATTCCTGTATTTTGAATTGTACCTATTATATCTCTATATCTGTTGCATTTTGTTGCTTCATTCCTTTTACAATAAACATGTCATTTATCAACCATAATGTGCCTGCCAAACAGTCGTCAGGTAGTAAAGCGCTCCCTATGGCTCCCATCTGTTCAGCCCCCTAACTGGATCGCTCCATAATAAGTAGATGGGGAGACCACACAATGCAGAATAAAGAGTCGGCGCTAACCCTCAGGCCTATAGAGAAGTATTTGTAAGAATTGTATCATGTCTACGTTTAGGAATTACAGGCAGGTTATAGCAAATCTCTCCATTAAACAGACATGAATAGAGACCTCGGCCCCGGTGCTGCTCCACTCTTGTGGTTTGGTAGAACAAGTTGTTTCCTGTTTTGTATTAGCGATTCTTAGACTGTTTTTTTTTTTTGCATTTCTAAAATGATAGAGATTTTGTGTCATTTAGGTTTTACCCTGCTTTTCCTGAACAGAAGCTGCCAGACACAACGCGACCCTTTACAGTAAATCTCCGTCTTTCATCATCGTGTTTTTTTAAGGCCTTAATTCTTCTCTGTTTCATTTCTTTTAATATATTTGTGCAGTAATAACAACAAAATTTTTCTAAAACCTAGTTCAGAATCTCCTGCACAAATAACATTTCTGCCTGCTTACAGTTACCCGTAGGAGTATACTGCATACTGCATTACTATGGAATTCAATGTACAAAGAGTCTGCAGTTAACTTATCAGCACCCTCTAGAGGAAGCTGCAGGTAGTATATTTTTGTAAATCTATGTCTGTACAGTGATGCTTTAACTTGCAATGGCCTAAATATACAATAGTTTCAACATACAGTGGTCTTTTCTGGACCATTGTATCTTGAAACTAGACTAAACATACAATGTACGGACAGTCCAGGTCTGTGAAATGTGTCAATAGCTGGAAGAACCGACCAATCAGAATGGGCATTTTACTGGTAAAAACCCTGTATTACTGAAGTGCATGCACTGACTGGTGTCTAATAGCGCCCCCTACAGTACAGGGAGGTATTACATGTTCTGTACTCTTTTCCTGTGCCAGGGTTAGCTACTCCTTTGGACACCATGTGAGGGTGGCTCCATTACTTATTTGGGACACTGTGTACTGAAGAAGCTCCTGTCCTCTACATAGACAGTGATTACAGCTCCCAGCAGGTCTTTCTTACTTTTATATGTAAGGATTTGCTTTATCAAATTAGTTATCTACTTATTTTTGTGTAATCCTCACTTTTTCCTATTTTTGGATGCCATTTTGGGGCTTCAGAACCAATTACCAGGTTTCCATAGAGTTATGGTCTCAACATACAATGGCCCCAACATACAATGGTCTCAACATACAATGGCCCCAACATACAATGGCCCCAACATACAATGGCCCCAGCATACAATGGTCATCCTGGAATCAATTAATATTGTAATTTGAGGGACCACTGTACATTGGTTTTGGAGCTCTGTGGAACTTTTGGAGAACTGCACTGTTGCTCCTTTTTTGACAACATGGCTTTTTATCCATGGGTTTGCAAGTGTCATTAGTTTTATTTCTGCTTCTTCATGTACCCCCGTGTTTTACAGCATACTTTAGCAAATCCAAACTAGAAAGAGTTAAGGGGGGGGGCTCAACCAAATAAATAACATATGGGTGCTTCCCTAGTGTTCATCAAATAATGAAAAATACAATACTTAATTAACTACACGTAATACATAATACACGGAAAACTCTCTAAAATCAATTAAAATATGCTAATAAAAAGACAAAGAACTCCACATGGGGTGAGGGCTATGGATCCCACCCCAGGGCACTCAAACCCCAATACTGTGTGGGCAACTGTCCCCTAAAAACTGGCTGGTTAGAATGCAGTCCTATGTAAACCCAACTCCTGCCTAGTGGAACCCAGTCACAGTCAAAGGGGTATTCCAGGCTCCGGAAAGTTAAAAAGATTTGTATATTACTTCTATAAAAAAATCTTAATCCTTCCAATAGTTATTAGCTTCTGAAGTTGAGTTGTTGTTTTCTGTCTAACTGCTCTCTGATGACTCATGTCCCGAGAGCTGTGCAGTTCCTATGGGGATATTCTCCCATCATGCACAGCTCCCGGGACGTGACATCATCATTGAGCAGTTAGACAGAAAACTTCAGAAGCTAATAACTATTGGAAGGATTAAGATTTTTTTATAGAAGTATTTTCCAAATCTGTTTAACTTTCCGGAGCCGGTTGATATATATAAAAAAATGTTTTGCCTTGAATACCTCATTAAATAACTACAGATTCATTCCAATGATATACAAGCTCACAATTGCAGGGGATCACAAAATAATAGATATCAGGCCAGTAGCGGAAGTTCAAAAAGTGCACTGGTAGGTGAGCGCCCAGCTGAAACCTCCACACGTTCTGTCGTCCTAAGACAACTTCTTCAGGAGTAGTGTTACGCCGAGCGCTCCGGGTCCCTGCTCCTCCCCGGAGCGCTCGCGGCGTTTATCTCCTGTTCGCAGCGCCCCGGTCAGACTCGCTGACCGGGAGCACTGCTCTGATTCCCCCGGCGGGGATGCGATCTGCGCGGCGGGGCGTGCCTGCCCGCGGGTCGCATCTCGTTCTGCTCACCTGCCCCGTCCTCTTTCGGCTCCGTCCCGGCGCACGGGGCCCCGCTCTCTAGGGCGCGCGCGCCGGCTCTATGAAATTTAAAGGGCCAGTGCACCACTAATTGGTGCCTGGCCCAATCAGTGTATTACCACCAAACACTACATAAACCCACTTCCCCTTCCTGTCCTTGCCTGATCTTGTTGCCTTGTGCCCTTTGAAAGCGTATAGTGTGTTCCCTAGCCTGTGTACCCAGACCGTCTGCTGTTGCCCCTGACTACAAACCTCGCTGCCTGCCCTGACCTTCTGCTACATCTGACCTCGCCTCTGTCTAGTCCTTCTGTACCGCGCCTGTCTCAGCTGTCAGTAAGGTTGAGTCGCTATCGGGTGGAACGACCTGGGGGTTACCTGCCACTGCAAGTCCATCCCGCTTTGCGGCGGGCTCTGGTGAAAACCAGTAACCCCTTAGATTCCGTTCCCCTGGTACGGCCCACGCCATCACCTCACTGACTCAGAATATCCACCACCAGTGTCCTCTCCGCGTACCAGTCCAGATCCTGACAAGTAGTGTCAACTTTAGCATTTGACTTTAGCATTTAGCTTATTTTAGCATTTGACATGCAAACGATTAATATGGTGTCTATTGTGTATGGAATAGCTACACTAAACCCTCCTTCATTTTTTGCAGTATACTGACATGTACAGGCCAAACAGAGGCAAAAAGGCTCTTTTACCCTCTTTCTGGCTTTGACAGTCTATGGACATGTTTAGCCGGTGAGTTGGGAGTTTACATGCCAAATGTATGGGTCAAACGCAGGGTGAACCCACGTCAAACATGTCTATAGACCCCTATTGGTCCAGTGAATATTTCCTCCCATAGACATCTAATCGATGTCTCAAAGCCATGTAAATAGTCTTAGAGCTCATTCACACCACGTTTTGAGGCTACGGCTTAGAGTTTGTTTTTTCGGACTGGTAACTACACGGGTCTAGAGGGGATACGGCAGCGGCTGGTTTTTATAGGAAAACTGTCATTCTGTTCACCAACACTAAACCCAATACACCGGGTTATAGAGTGGGTGAACATGAGTCCGTTAAGGGGTAACTTTACTAACATACGTACCGTAGATCCGGAGTTATGTCCCACCGAAGATCCTCTTCTATCTTCACTGAATTGCATGCTGGAGGCGGGCCCCATCGGCTGTATTTGCATATTCATTGGCGCTGGTCTCCATGTCCTAGTGCTGGTCACGTGAGTGCATGTGCCAACTGAGTGCTCAAGTGACCAGCACTAGGATGTGGTGACCAGCACCAATGAATATGCAAATATAGCCAACGGGGCCCGCCTCCAGTGCACTATTCAGTGAAGATAGAAGAGGATCTTCAGTGGGACATAACTCTGCACCTAAGGTACGTATGTTAGTAAAGTGACCTCTTAATGGACTCATGTTCACCCACACTATAACCCGGTGTATTGGGTTTAGTGTGGGTGAACAGGATGACGGTTTTCCTTTACATTCTCCCGCCGGATCCGGCTGCCATATCCCGAAAACGTGGTTTGGAGAAGTGTAGGTTTTCTCATTGAAACTATCCTTTTAAACCTTTTCATTCTCTTCAAGGGGTACTTCACCCCTAGACATCTTATACCCTATCCAAAGGATAGGAGATAAGATGTCAGATCGTGGGGGGTCCAGCCTCTAGGACCCCCCGTGATCTCTGTGCAGTCACCTGGAGTTCTGAACATAATGTTCAGAACTCTGGGTTTGGGCGGGTGTGATCGTTAATGGAGGGGGCGTGATGTCACAAGGGGGTGTGGTGTGACATCCCAACCAGGGCCGCCCATAATGTTCAAAATGCCAGGTGACTGCATAGAGTTCAGCCGCCGGATCCCCACGATCAGACATCTTATCCCCTATCATTTGGATGTCTAGGGGTGGAGAACCCCTTTAACTTCTTTAGTTTAGATCCCCTTGAAGATGAATCCAAATAGTTAAAATTTTTTGAATATATAAAATGTACGTATACAGGGAAAGATATAGGGGCTGCTAAGAGAGTATTTACCCCCTAAGGGAGCCGAATTGGAAGAGAGCGGCATTATAAATTCATATGATATTGTGCGGTAGGGCTCAAAAAGACCAATATGTTTGGATCCATCTGCTCCTAAGGCATGTATTCACACATTGCGTTTTTTCACAGTAATTTCCACATCTACCAAAATTACAGCGAAAATGTTTTATCATGATTTTGTAATTTCAGTGAAAAAAGTAATTAAAGAGGATCTCCGGTGGAAACAAGTGGAAAACAAATGTTATCCTATCAACTGGTGCCAAAAAGTTAAACAAATTTTTAAATTACTTCTATTTAAAAATTGTAACCCTTCCAGTACTTATCAGCTGCTGTATACTACAGAGACAATTGTGTAGTTCTTTTCAGTCTGACCACAGTGCTCTCTGCTGACAGCTCTGTCCGTGTCAGGAACTGTCCAGAGTAGAAGCAAATCCCCATAGCAAACCTCTCCTGTTCTGGACAGTTCCTGACACGGACAGAGGTGTCAGCAGAGAGCACTGTGGTCGGGCTGGAAAGAACTTCACAAATGTATTCGTAGTATACAGCAGCTAATAAGTACTGGAAGGGTTAAGATTTTTGAATAGAAGAAATGTACAAATCTGTTTATCGTTCTGGTACCAGTTGATTTGAAAAAAAAAAATTCCATTGGAGTTCCCCTTTAAAATAAAATAAAGCAATTAAACACAGCCGTATACTTCATTAAGTTTTAGCTAAATCCCAAACCTGGAAAGCTGTAAGTTTACATAAAACACAAGTAATAAGATGGAAAAGTTATTAAATGTAAAATCAATACTTGTTCCACTTCCAGCTCCCACGGTAATAACATGTAAGCGTCCACGATTAATAGGATCTTGTTAATATGAGGTTACGGGTAATTGTTCTTATCTGGATATGGCTGCCTTTAAGTAAAGTTCCACGTGACCCATAGAATAATCATAAATACTGCTATTAATTCTCATCCTTAATGGAAAATACATGTAAGGGCAGGGTCGCAGGTGGCGCATCCAACGCTGCGGATGCGCCGACGGCAGTCACAGAGGGGCTGCAGTGCGAGCTCCCGGCTGCGTCCGCAGCCGGGAGCTCGCTCTGCAGTTCCTCGTGACTCCCGTGGGCACATCCGCCGTGTCAAATACGCTGTGGATACGTCCCATGTGACCCTGCCTTAAAGGGGTACCCCGGCGCTAAGACATGTTATCCCCTATCCAAAGGATAGGGGATAAGACGGCTGATCGCGGTGGTCCCGCCGCTTGGGACCCCCGTGATCTTTCACGCAGTACCCCGTTACCATCAGCGCCCGGAGCATGTTCGCTCTGGGTCTAATGACTGCCGATCACGGGGCCGGAGTATTGTGACGTCACGGCTCCACCCCCGTGTGATGTCACGCTCTGCCCCCTCAATGTAAGCCTATTGGCAGGGGGCGAACATGCTCCAGGGGCTGATGGTAATGGGGGGCTTCGTGAAAGTCCACGGGGGTCCCCAGCGGCAGAACCCCCACGATCAGGCATCTTATCCCCTATCCTTTGGATAGGGGATAAGATGTCTTAGCGCCAGAGTACCCCTTTAAAGGCTAGGTTCACACCTGTATTGTTCTTCAATCCATTGGAAGCCTGAACAGGTCCTCACAGATCCCATTGACTTGGGATCCATCAGGTAACTGGTAATTTAAAGGAGTTAAAGGGGTACTCCATGGATAGGGGATAAGATCCGAGCACGGAGGTCTGGCTGCTGGAACTCCCCCCCTCCTTGTAATCTCCAGCGTTGTGAACAGGGAAGCTTAGATTCCGACCACGGCTGATGCAAGGATTTTTGCCACCCTAGGCTAAAAGCTAATTTTGCTGCCCCATTGACTCCGCCCATTGGCCCACCCATTGATATGCCCCACCTTACCACTGGGGTGACGCACTGTAACAAACCTCTTCCTCGTGCTGCTGGCTGAGCGAGTGGTTCGGATGCTGGTTGTCTAACTTTCTTGCGGCACGCATAGCGCCGTCCCCCATCAAGAGTGCGCTCTAGGCGGCTGCCTATAGGCAGAGCCGCCTTGGTTCTGACCTCTAGGGACCCCACCCCCACACAACCCCTGTCCCTTTCCTATGCGATCTCCAGAATGGGGTCCCAAATTTTCCCCCCTGCATGGAGTGCAGGGCACACGGGGTTGTGGGCAGTTGCCACCTGCTCCATGCTTTCTCTATGGGAGCAATGAAAATATATACACATATAGCTCTCGTGTATCTCTGGCACTCCCATAGAGAATGTATGGAGCTTGTTCCGACCTCACGCTCCATGCAACAGGGAGAGTCGCTGTGGTTATGAGATATTTTTTTAAACGCTATAGTAACTCTACAATGAACCTACCAGGAGTACATCAATATACCTGGATGCCGAAATAATGGCGATGTGTGGGCAAAACATGATGTGACTAGGCCATAAGAAAGTCCAGATACACCTGAGCAGGTCTCCAGGTAATGTCTTTGACTTCACTTTGATCAGTATCACCAACAGGACATTACAAGCAGTACTTCTAGGGGAAGATGAGGGATAGGCACAGTAGAGAGTAGAATAGGGTGCTATTGGTGGTCAAGGGTCAATTTATTTTTCCCCAAAAAATGTAAAACAATACTTTGCCTATACGCAACTGGAGCGCTGGGGAAGAAGCTCTGGAACATGTGCAATGATTATGAATAATAAGGCTAGGGATTGGTTGGTGCATTTGACAGCTATTATGGTCGAATTCAGGAACTAAGGATGGTGGGGGACTAAAAACCCTTTTTTTAGGCAACAAGGCATCACAACATGTAAATTTAGGAGCCAGAGGCCTGTGCAGGAGAAGGCTGGCATTGTACTTACATAGGGCACTTGGAGGGTGCCTGACGGTGATGACACAAGTGGACTCATGTGTTTACTAATGTAACGTAATCCCTGTAATTTACAACTTTATTGATACAACCCCATGTTGGCCAGTGCTAGGAAACAATAAAGTCAGGAAAATAGATATGGTTTGAAAAGGTTCTCCGCCGGAAAAAAGGTATTCCTTATCCAAAGGATAGGGGATATGATATCTAATCGCGGGGGCCCGTGATCTCTGCTGCGGCACCCCAGTCAGCCGGTGCACAGAGCGAACTCCGCTCCGTGCCGGATGACTGGCAACTACAGCCACCACACCCCCTCCATTCATGTCTATGGGAGGAGGCGTGACGGCTACTACGTAGCCGTCACGCCCCTTCCCATAGACATGAATGGTGGGGGCGTGGCATGACGTCACGAACATGGAAGCTACAAGCCGCTGCTGGTCCGGAGATTGCGGGTGTCCTATGATCAGACATCTTATCCCTTATCCTTCAGATAGGAGATAAGATGTTTTCAGGCAGAGTCCACCTTTAAAGGGGTTGTTCCACCATGATCACTTATCTCCTACATTTAACATAAGGAATAAGCGTATGATTGCTGGATGGTCCAACCACTGGAACCCTCCATGATCTTGGGGATCCTAAAGCTCCTGTTGGAATAGAGAGAGGTGCATATTACCATTCAATTTATTGTCCAGGGATTGCCAAACTTCATAGTCAGTTATTGTCCACAGTCCTATAAACTGACAAAAAAAAAATCAGGGACCCCAATTCTTGAGATCGCAGGTGATCCGGTCATTAATCATACACTTAAAGGAGTTATCCATGAAATATCTTTTTTAATATCACAAGTGGCTCCAGAAAGTTAAACAGATTTGTAAATTACTTATATAAAAAAAAAAACTTAATCCTTTTAGTACTTATTAGCTGCTGAAGTTGAGTTGTTCTTTTCTGTCTAAGTGCTCTCTGATGACACCTGTCTCGGGAACTGTCCAGAGTAGAAGCAAATCCCCATAGCAAACCTCTTCTACTCTGTGCAGTTCCCGAGACAAGCAGAGATGTCAGCAGAGAGCACTGTTGCCAGACAGAAAAGAACAACTCAACTTCAGCAGCTGATAATTATTGAAAGGATTAAGATTTTTTAATAGAAGTGATTTACAAATCTGTTTAACTTTCTGGAGCCAGTTGATATAAAAAAAAAGTTTTTTTTTTCCTGGAATACCTCTTTAACCCCTATACTATGGATAGTGAATAAGAGTTTATGGTGGGACAACACCTTTGCCTTTGGAGGGTATGCAGGTTTTAAAGAAATCTACCGATTTTTCCTTTTTCATTCATACTGACTAGTGTTGCTCACGAATATTCGCAATTCGAATTTTATTCGCGAATATCGCATATTCGCGAATTCGCGAATATTCGCGAATATAGCGCTATATATTCGTAATTACGAATATTCGTATTTTATTTTTTTTTTATTTTTTCACAGTACACATCACAGTGATCATCCCTCTCTGCTTCCAGCTTATGTGGTGTAAAGAAGGCTCTAATACTATTGTGTGAGACTGGCGTGCAAATTTTCGCATATGCAAATTTTCGCATGTGTTAATTTTGTATATATTAATTTTTGTATATACAAATTTTCGCATATGTTAATTTTCGCACACGCAAATATTCACATATGCGAAAATAAAACGAGAATATTAAGAATATGCGAATATTCGCGAATATGACGAATATTCGTCCATACATTCGCGAATATTTGCGCATTCGAATATGGCCTATGCCGCTCAACACTAGTACTGACCAGGTAAGTTATCCTTATCTGTCAGTTGAAGACTTCAAGACTGTTTCGATATCTTACAAAAAGTCCTGTAGACTGAAGAATAGTGGTAGACGAATAGGCTTGATCTACATGATATGTCCCTTACAGCATTTTAGTTAGACCCCTGTTTTCTGCTTTCAGGGAAGAGGAACTATGAATGAGGGGGTTCACAAATGGAAGCTACAAGTGTCCATCATGACATGGGAATTGATATTTCTTGTCATAGCTACAGATGTCACATTTCATAGTATTAAAGGGGTTATCCAGGAATCAAGAAACAGACCTGATTTCTGTCAAAGACCACTCCCTGTCTTTCTCCACTTTGAGTGTGGTATTACAGCTTGGCTCCATTCAATTTAATGGAACTGAGCTGTAGAACCGCACCCAACCTGGAGACAGACAGAGAGCGGTCTTTGAACAAAATTATTTCTGTTTTTTTGATTCCTGGATAACCCCTTTAATATTATGTACAAATACTGGGCAGGAGTGAGGGGCTTTACATTATGGCTCTGGCCCTTTTGGTGACCATTTAGTATAAAAGGGTCACAAAGCCGGAGGGGGCTGCCATAAACTGATCACTCTCTGAACAGCTTTAGATGTCCTAAATTCACTCATTGCTGGTAGTTATAGTGGATTGGAGCTCCAGTCAGGGCGGGCCTTAGGTGTTCAGGCGCCCTGTGCGAGCTGACCTTGTGCCCCCCCCCCCCCCCTATTACCCCATAAACATACACAATGAGGAAAAAAATCTTTGTAACAATTTATTTTTATTTTTATTACAGATAATTTAAGTGCAAGTGCAAACAAGTACAATAATAAATAACTGGATTGACTGGTAACAATCATGTATATCAATGTACAGTGGTCCCTCAACATATGATGGTGATTCGTTCCAAACAACCCATCGTTTGTCGAATCCATCGTATGTTGAGGGATTCGTGCAATGTAAAGTATAGGAAGCTGTACTCACCTGTCCCCTCCACTCCGGACCGCGTCCTCACCGCTCCCGATGCTGTTCCAGGGGCTCCCGATGCTGTCCCACTGCTCCGGCGTCTTCTTCGGGATCCTCCGGCTTCTTCCACATCTTCTGCAGGGTCCGGCCTCGCTTTCTGGTGACGTTATTACGCTGCTGCGCCGGCGCGGCGTGCGTAGTGACGTAATAACGATGCCGGAAAGCGAGGCCCGGACCCTGGAGAAGATGCAGAAGATGCCGGAGGATCCCGAAGTGGACCCGGAGCAGCGGGAATAGGTAAGTGAACCTGCCCGGGATGCTTAAACTGCTATCCGACAGCAGCTTAAGCATTTTGCACTGTCGAATAGCAGTTAATGCGATGGCCCCGACATATAAAAGCATCGTATGTCGATTTTATCATATGTCGGGACCATCGCAGGTCGGGGGGGTCACTGTATACATAAGTTATACATACGTTTATGTATTGTAGAAACAAGAGCTATGTTGTCAGAAAACTATATCTAACTATTTTACACCACTAAGCATGCATAGACTCTCCCACATTTCTTCTACCAATGTTTTTGTTTGGCACCCTCTAGACAATTTGAAGCACACCTTCATTCCCATCACCAAAACCCTTGGCCACCCATTCAATAAAACACTTGCCTCCCCTTAATCAGTCCCCTGCCCCCCTTCACCAGTCCCCTGTCCCCCTTAATCAGTCCCCTGTCCCCCTTCATCAGCCCCCTCTCCCCCTTAATCAGTCCCCTGTCCCCCTTCATCAGCCCCCTCTCCCCCTTAATCAGTCCCCTGTCCCTTTAATCAGTCCCCTGTCCCTTTAATCAGTCCCCTGTCCCATTAATCAGTCCCCTGTCCCCCTTAATCAGTCCCCTGTCCCCCTTAATCAGTCCCTTGCCCCCCTTCACTAGTCCCCTGTCCCCCTTAATCAGTCCCCTGTCCCTTTAATCAGTCCACTTAATCAGTCCCCTGTCCCCCTTAATCAGTTCCCTGTCCCCCTTAATCAGTCCCCTGCCCCCCTTCACCAGTCCCCTGTCCCCCTTAATCAGTCCCCTGCCCCCTTAATCAGTCCAATATCCCCCTTAATCAGTCCCCTGTCCTCTTAATCAGTCCCCTGTCCCCCTTAATCAGTCCCCTGTCCCCCTTAATCAGTCCCCTGCCCCCTTAATCAGTCCAATATCCCCCTTAATCAGTCCCCTGCCCCCCTTCACCAGTCCCCTGTCCCCCTTAATCAGTCCCCTGCCCCCTTAATCAGTCCAATATCCCCCTTAATCAGTCCCCTGTCCTCTTAATCAGTCCCCTGTCCCCCTTAATCAGTCCCCTGCCCCCCTTCACCAGTCCCCTGTCCCCCTTAATCAGTCCCCTGCTCCCCTTCACCAGTCCCCTGTCCCCCTTAATCAGTCCCCTGCCCCCTTAATCAGTCCAATGCCCCCCTTAATCAGTCCCCTGTCCTCTTAATCAGTCTCCTGTCCTCTTAATCAGTCCCCTGTCCCCCTTAATCAGTCATCTGCCCCCTAAATCACCCCCCTGCCCCGTTAATCAGTCCCCTGTCCCCCTTAATCAGTCCCCTGCCCCCTTAATCAGTCCCATGTCCCCCTTCACCAGTCCCCTGCCACCTTAATCAGATGCAGACCCCCTTAATCAGACCTTCCCCCCTTCACATATCCGATGCCCTGTTTAAAAAATAAATATTTATAGTTAACCACACCTTTATTGTCTTAGTAGTCCACTGTGAGTTGTAGTTCACCAACACCTCTATTGTATCTCAATAGTCTCCTGGGAGTTGTAGTTCACCAACACCTCTATTGTATCTCAGTAGTCTCCTGGGAGTTGTAGTTCACAAACACCTCTATTGTATCTCAGTAGTCTCCTGGGAGTTGTAGTTCACCAACACCTATATTTTATCTCAGTAGTCTCCTGGGAGTTGTAGTTCACAAACACCTCTATTGTATCTCAGTAGTCTCCTGGGAGTTTTAGTTCATACACCAGTGTTTCCCAACCAGGGTGCCTACAGATGTTGCAAAACTACTACAATTAGCATTCCCTGGTTGGGAAACACTGACACACTGTGTACAGGGGATGGGAGGGAGCTGTGTACAGGGAGAGGGGGGAGGGAGCTGTGTACAGGGGGAGGGGAGGGAGCTGTGTATAGAGGGAGGGGAGGGAGCTGTGTACAGGGAGAGGGGAGGGAGCTGTGTACAGGGAGAGGGGAGGGAGCTGTGTACAGGGGGAGGGGAGGGAGCTGTGTACAGGGGGAGGGGAGGGAGCTGTGTACAGGGGGAGGGGAGGGAGCTGTGTACAGGGGGAGGGGAGAGAGCTGTGTACAGGGGGAGGGGAAGGAGCTGTGTACAGGGGGAGGGGAGGGAGCTGTGTACAGGGGAGGGAAGGGAGCTGTGTACAGGGGGAGGAGAGGGAGCTGTGTACAGGGGGAGGGAGCTGTGTACAGGGGAGGAAGCTGTGTACAGGGGAGGGGAGGGAGCTGTGTACAGGGGAGGGGAGGGAGCTGTGTACAGGGGAGGGGAGGGAGCTGTGTACAGGGGGAGGGAGCTGTGTACAGGGGGAGGGAGCTGTGTACAGGGGAGGGGTGGGAGCTGTCGACAGGGGAGGGGAGGGAGCTGTGTACAGGGGGAGGGGAGGGAGCTGTGTACAGGGGAGGGGAGGGAGCTGTGTACAGGGGAGGGGAGGGAGCTGTTTACAGGGGGAGGGGAGGGAGATATGTAAAGGGGGAGGGAGCTGTGTACAGGGGAGGGGAGGGAGCTGTGTACAGGGAGAGGGGAGAGAGCTGTGTACAGGGGAGGGGAAGGAGCTGTGGACAGGGGAGGGGAGGGAGCTGTGTACAGGAGAGGCGAGGGAGCTGTGTACAGGGGAGGGTAGGGAGCTGTGTACAGGGGAGGGGAGGGAGCTGTGTACAGGGGAGGGAGCTGTGTACAGTGGAGGGGAGGGAGCTGTGTACAGGGGAGGGGAAGGAGCTGTGTACAGGGGGAGGGGAGGGAGCTGTATACAGGGGAGGGGAGGGAGCTGTGTACAGGGGAGGGGAGGGAGCTGTGTATAGGGGGAGGGGAGGGAGCTGTGTACAGGGAATGGGAGGGAGCTGTGTACAGGGAGAGGGGAGGGAGCTGTGTACAGGGGGAGGGGAGGGAGCTGTGTACAGGGGGAGGGGAGGGAGCTGTGTACAGGGGGAGGGGAGGGAGCTGTGTACAGGGGAGGGGAGGGAGCTGTGTACAGGGGGAGGGGAAGGAGCTGTGTACAGGGGATGGAGCTGTGTACAGGGGAGGGGAGGGAGCTGTGTACAGGGGGAGGAGAGGGAGCTGTGTACAGGGGGAGGGGAGGGAGCTGTGTACAGGGGAGGGAGCTGTGTACAGGGGAGGGGAGGGAGCTGTGTACAGGGGGAGGGGAGGGAGCTGTGTACAGGGGATGGCAGGGAGCTGTATACAGGGGAGGGGAGGGAGCTGTGTACAGGGGGAGGGAGCTGTGTACAGGGGGAGGGGAGGGAGCTGTGTACAGGGGAGGGGAGGGAGCTGTGTACAGGGGGAGGGGAGGGAGCTGTGTACAGGGGGAGGGGAGGGAGCTGTGTACAGGGGAGGGAGCTGTGTACAGGGGAGGGGAGGGAGCTGTGTACAGGGGGAGGGGAGGGAGCTGTGTACAGGGGAGGGGAGGGAGCTGTGTACAGGGGAGGGGAGGGAGCTGTGTACAGGGGGAGGGAGCTGTGTACAGGGGGAGGGGAGGGAGCTGTGTACAGGGGAGGGGAGGGAGCTGTGTACAGGGGGAGGGGAGGGAGCTGTGTACAGGGGGAGGGGAGGGAGCTGTGTACAGGGGAGGGAGCTGTGTACAGGGGAGGGGAGGGAGCTGTGTACAGGGGGAGGGGAGGGAGATGTGTACAGGGGGAGGGAGCTGTGTACAGGGGAGGGGAGGGAGCTGTGTACAGGGGGAGGGGAGAGAGCTGTGTACAGGGGGAGGGGAAGGAGCTGTGTACAGGGGAGGGGAGGGAGCTGTGTACAGTGGAGGGGAGGGAGCTGTGTACAGGGGAGGGGAGGGAGCTGTGTACAGGGGAGGGGAGGGAGCTGTGTACAGGGGAGGGGAGGGAGCTGTGTACAGGGGAGGGGAGGGAGCTGTGTACAGGGGAGGGGAGGGAGCTGTGTACAGGGGAGGGGAGGGAGCTGTGTACAGGGGAGGGGAAGGAGCTGTGTACAGGGGGAGGGGAGAGAGCTGTGTACAGGGGAGGGGAGGGAGCTGTGTACAGGGGATGAGCGGGAGCTGTGTACAGGGGGAGGGGAGGGAGCTGTGTACAGATTTCTAGACAACTGCTTAGAAGAACCCATGGTGCTGATTGTTGGGACAAGGTCAGATGAGTCTGGGCATTTAAAACCTTTGAGATTGACATCACCTGGTCTTCCCAGATGATAATTGAGAACAATCCATGACACTGGCAGGTCTCAGCTTTGCAAAGGGGGCAGTGCATGCTATAAATTCTGCAGGGTGCCCAAACTTTTGCAGACGCCATTTTTTTTTGTTTTCTGTTATTTTGAAAGTGTAAATGATGGAAATAAAATCTAACTTTTGTTGACATATTATAAGAATATCTAATCTGTAATTTGATGCCTTTTGGAGATTTTTCCATCTTTCCTTGGCTTCTTTATGCACATTAATACAAATTTTTACCTGGGGTGCCCAAACTTTTGATCCCCACTGTATAGTTTTCTATGGCCAATATAGCTGCTGCAAAGCATTTATCTAAATGCTGTTAAGAGAAGCTCAGGCAGGATGGTTGCCTACCATACTCATGTACAGAGAATAGAATAAGAACAGATCAATAAACTATTATTATTGTTGTTGTTGTTGTTGTTAATAATAATAATAATACTAATAATAATAATTACATAGTTTATATGGTTGAAAAAAGACATACGTCCATCAAGTTCAACCAAGGAATTGAAGGGAAGGGGTATGGTGGGATGAAGGGGAAGGGATGGGATTTTACAATTCTGCATAAGCAATAAAAGGGTCCTCCAGTGGAAAACTATTTATTTTAAATCAACTAGTGCCAGAAAGTTATACAGATTTGTAAATTACTTCTGTTAAAAAATCTTAATCTTTCCGGTACTTATCAGCTGTTGTATGGTCCACAGGAAGTTATTTTCTTTTTTGAATTTCTTTTCTTTCTGACCACAGTGCTCTCTGCTGACACCTCTGTCCATGTCAGGAACTGTCCAGTGCAGTAGCTAATCCACATAGCAAACCTATCCTGATCTATTATTATAATTATTATTATTGCCATTATTTACTGAGTTTAAACTAAAAGTAAAAATATAATTTTAATAGATTGAAAATTCGAAACATGTGTATTATTTTAGCCTCCAGCAGTATTCTCAGTGCTGTCAGAAGAGAAAGTACAAGACAGGTCGCTCTCTCCTTCTCCCAGAACATGTCCTCTTCCTTCCTTTAATCTGAGCGCTCATTAATGTCTGGCTTCCATAAATCTTCACATTCCTACATGATAGCAATAACAGGGATAAAAGAGTCATCCCCATAAAATGTTTCTAGTAATGTTCAGTGAAGCTTGCTGATAATGTCAGGACAGTCACATATGTTACCTCTCTGTCCGTCGCGTTTATACTACATCGGGGGATGATTGGGCAACACGGGGGCTCCTCTCAAATGGTTTACACGTCATAAAGTCTCTTTATCTGCTGTGTACGTTCTGTTCCTATTATTTGCCACACCTTACTATAATTGACACAACTCCCATCACATTACACGTGAATGATTCATGATGCAGCCTGAAACGCGTGGGTTAAAATGTATATATGTGATCAAACATGTTGCAGTAGTTGAAAAGTCTTCTTCTTGTAATGAAATAATGTTAAAGTTACATAACATCATAGAATACATATCAATGAACATGTTTTGACTCATTTACTTAGAGTGGACTGTAGTTTTCTTAGTTGGTTTTTGTTTCCGTATTTTTCCACGGTATTTACTATTGCATCTTGTATTTGGTGATTTTTACTTCTGTTTGGCTCTTTTTACACCTGCTCTGAACTGTTGAGTTTTCCAGAGCTCAAATCTACAACATTTTATGTGAAATTATTATTAAATTTGTAGGTTTCTTTTGAAAATGTAGTTTTTTTGGGAGACAGCGGTGTTGGGTGCCGTCTAGCGCTACACAATTGTATTTTATAGATTTTAGGGACCTGCTCTACCCAGGTGGCGTGACATGGCGAGCAGGCTTCCACATCCTCATCACTGAGGAAGAGCGCGCATGTGCTTGCGCTTGAAACGCGTATGACAAGGGAGGGTGTCGGTTTTACCGTGGAAAGTTTGTTTGTCGGATTCGGACCAAAATAAAGCTGCAACTTTTTATCCAAGTGCTGGATCAGTTTCTACTTTCTTCGTTCAACATTTTGTACCTGTAAGTTTTATAAATATGCTAAGAATAACATGATCTTTGTACAAGACATTGATGTGAAACCTTCTGTTTTTCTACATTCCTGTCACACTGTGTTTTCTATCCCCACATTTATTTTGTTTTACCTGGTCAGCACTTGGCCCCGCCCACTCAGCCCCGGCCTATTTAATCAGCAGGAGACTGCAAAAGGGTCTGTTACTAGCAGTCTTCCAGTCCTCAGACTGGGAGCACATGGTGAGTGAGCGTTGCCATCTGTTCACATAAGTTAGTTCCGGTTTGACAGCCATTATTGGCATGGCGTTGTGTCTGTGGGATGGTGCAGCCCAGATCAGAATTGGGGCTGCACGGCCCCAGGGCCATTTTCCCTATAGGTGCTGGTACTGTGGCAGTGATGGTCAGTGCCCATTGCTGTACCATTTTAATTAGGGACCTGCTCTACCCAGGTGGCCGTGACATGGTGAAGGAGAAGCAAAGGATCTTTGTACAAGGTGTTATTGTACAGCCTTGTCTGTTCTTCTACATTTCTATCACATCATGTAAAAAAATATCTGTTCTTTTTTTTTCTTTCTTTTTTTTACAGAGTGTGTCATGTCAGGCAAGGATAGAGTGCAGCCCTGAACTTTCTCACTCCCTCTGTCCCTCGGCAGCGGTTCCACAACCACGGTACCAGTCCCTTCATAAATAAGTGAGGGATGGTGACTGGTCAAAACAATCAACTACAAAGACTGACAAAAGTCAGGAACTGCTGGAGGCACACAAAACTAACAGAAAAAAACCTAAACACACACACACATACACACACACTGACTTCGAAGTAAACGAGCCGTATCAAAGTCAGGAGGGAACGGAGTCAAAAGGCGCAAGAACTAGATAGACAATAATTCAGAGGTTGCTAGTTTGAATCACAAGAACTTTCACAGGCAAGGCATGACTGAGAAAGACTTCCTTAAATATCCCTGTGCTGCTAGGAGGAGGATTCTAATTGGCTCAGCAAGCTGAACCACACCCAGAGCACAGAGGCATAGTCCCAGCAACAGCATAATCAACAGGGCTAGAAAGAATTAACCCTACGGGTTCTGGCATAACCAATCATCACAGAGTGTTTTTTTTTTTCTTTTTCAGATAGTGGTGGCCATCTTGGAGGCACATACATGCTTTCTTTAATATTGGTAAAGGGGCAAACGTATTGGATACGCACACTACCATCCTGTATTATCTGCTGAAGTTTGTAGGAATTACAGCAATAGAAAGGAAAGTGCCTATAGACCAATATAATGCACTATAGAGACAAAAAGACCAGAGGAGCGCGATCCTAGTGTAATACCATTAGAGATGCAGGCAGTGTTTGCAATAAATTATGCTCACCAGAGTTGGTTATGCTTAGAGCATAACATCTATAACAGCTCATCAATAGCGGGTCAGCGGCCTTGGAGCACCCGATCATCCAGGGAAGTCAGCAGGCAATAGTAGAAGTTGGTAGGCAAAAAAAAAAAGGGAATTTCTCCAAAAACAGGTGCTTCTCCCAATAAAAGGTTTGCTTTAGTCCATCAAAGTAGACACAAAAGATTTAAACAAAAAGCACTTTCAACGCGTTTCTACCTCGGACCGAGCTCTTTATCAAGACGTGCACGTCTTCATAAAGAGCTCGGTCCGAGCTAGAAACGCGTTGAAAGTGCTTTTCAGTCAAATCTTTTGTGTCTACTTTGATGGAATAAAGCAAACCTTTTATTGGGAGAAGCACCGTTTTTAGAGAAATTTCCTTTTTTTTGCTATCAAGTTCTACTATAGACCAATATAGTCTACAAAAAGTGATGGTGTACAAGGAGTGGCAAGAATATAGAACCAAGCACTATTAGTGTGTATATGGTATAGCGTTACTATTATGGTTTATCAAGATTTTCAACAATGCAGTGGAGCTGTCAGTAACTACCCTACCATTTATTGTTTATGAGATGACTCTGCTTATCTTGTCCCTAGTCTATACAGCACAGATGACAGGTGAGCTGTGGAAAACAGGAAGTGTCAGCCTACTGTGTGCCCTAGTGGTCAGTGTACAAACTGCAATGTTACAGGATAGTTTTTGTATACTTTTAGCATGTAGGAGGAAACCTGGATGAAACCACTCAAGGATGGATAACCACATGTAGCTACATGGATGTGTACTAAGGGTATGTTCACACTTCCCGAATGTCCGCACGAAAAGTTTCGGTGCGGACATTGGGGAGAGTGCGGGCGCCGCCAGAATATGCCGGCGCCAAGACCACACAAGATTCTCCGTTTCATAGACGCACAGGTTAATTTAACAGGTTAATTCTTTGTGCGGACATGAAAAACTGAATTTCCGTGCCAGAAACACCTGGCCTGAAAATTCCAGCCGTGTGCACAGCACAGCAGAATCCCTTAGAAATCAAAGGGACTCTGCTGCTCTGGAATCTCCGGTGGAATTCCAATGCAGAATTCCGCACAGAGATTCCGGATGTGTGAACATGGCCTAACACTTCTGCCCCCTGTTTGCAGTGGCTCAAACCACATGACATAAAATACAGGAGTGTGCCATCTTTATTGTGCGGCACCTAGAAGACCTCTCAACATTCTTGTGACTGGGCCAACTGGCAGAAACATTCTTAAAACATTCACTCCGCAAGCCAACAATGTCCTGTCTTATTTTAGGACTAAATCCGGAAGGGGGGAAACTTTCCACTATTTCTTGCAGTTTATCTCATATATTTATTACAAATACTCTTAAAATGCTCTCAAAATTATTGGCCTGATGTAGAAGGGGCCAAATAAGTGATATCTGACTTTAATCTGAAACATTGAGTCCTGTGCGGGAATCACTAATGCTGGTGCTTTCACATAGTGTTTAGAAATGGTATTTTACTGAAATTACTAATCCGAAGAGGCGAATGCGTTAGAAACCATAGGGAGCGTTTTAGAGTACCAAGAAGAAAAACAGGGGCACGCGTAGCTCAGTAGGTGTAATGCAGTGTGCCTAAGGGAGTCAGATGGTCAAGGCATCTATAAGAGGGTGGATGCTGTATAAAGGGATACCAGAGGTAGGTTAGCATCACTCACCTCTTGACTTCACTGACCACCCTTAATGCAGCTAGGTCATTGGCCGTTCGCATAACACTGCAGGGAAAGTGACTTTAACCCCTTAAGAACCAGGCCCATTTTGGCCTTAAGGACCAGGCCCATTTTATTTTAGCATTTTTGTTTTTTCCTCCTCACCTTCTAAAAATCATAACTCTTTTATATTTCCATCCACAGATCCATATGAGGGCTTGTTTTTTGCGTCACCAATTTAACTTTTAACTGGTATAGAGTGATGTCCAGCTCTCTTCCCAAGCCCGCAGCGCTCGGGCCGCGCCTGGATATGTGAACTGGAAAACAAATGGATGTCCAGCGCAAGTGGATACAGAACGATGCTCTTTATTGCGATAAAAACTTCAGTACATGCAAGACATGGACACAGGTGACGCGTTTAGGCCCTGGTGTCAGGCCTTAGTCATATGACTAAGGCCTGATGCCAGGGCCGAAACGCGTCACCTGTGTCCATGTCTTGCATGTACTGACGTTTTTATCACAATAAAGAGCATCGTTCTGCATCCATTTGCGCAGAACATCCATTTGTTTTCCAGTTCACCAATTTTACTTTGTAATTACATCACTTATTTTATCATAAAATGTGCGACGCAACCCAAAAAATATTATTTATGTGCAAAAATTTAAAAGAAAACCGCAATTTAGCAAATTTTGGAAGGTTTTGTTTACACACTGTACACTTTACGGTACAATTTACATATTTTCTTCATTCTGTGGGTCAACACGATTTAAATGATACCCATGTTATATGCTTTTTTTTTTTTTTATAATTGTACCGCTTTAAAAAAAATCTCAGACTATTTTAGCAAAATTAATGTTTGAAATTGCCCTATTTTAACCACCTATAACATTCTCATTTTTCCGTATACGGGGCGGTATGAGGGCTTATTTTTTGCATCATAATTGTCACGAACCGGCAGGACTGGTAGTGGATCCTCTAGACCAGTGAGGCGATGGCACAGGCTGTACCAGGGGAACGGAGTCTAAGGGACTACTGGTCTTCACCAGGGCCCGCCGTAAAGCGGGATGGACTTGCTGCGGCAGGTAGCCCCCAGGTCGTTCCACCATGAGCGGCTCGACCTCTCAAGCAGCTGATATGGCGAAGTACACAGGGAGCAGGCAAAGGCGTAGTCGGACGTAGCCAAGGTCAGGGCAGGCGGCAAGGGTTCACAGGCGAGTAGACGGTAGCAACGGGTTCGGCAATAGGCAAGGAGATACAGGCTATTAGAAACGCTTTCTCAGAGGCACAAGGCACAAAGATCCGGCAAGGGGAGGAAGGGGCGGGGAACTTTTATTAGGAAGGAGCAGGGGTCATTAGCCAGCGCACCAATCAATGGTGCGCTGGCCCTTTAAATTTACTGAAGGTGGCGCGCGCACGCCCTAGAGAGCGGGGCCGCGCACCGGGAAGCAGAGATTGTTGGCGCAGGGAACGAGGCGCCGGGTAAGATAGACTGGGACGCGGCGCGTGAGCGGGGACCAGCCGTCACGGCAGCTGCGTCCCCGACACAAGGGATCCCGTGCTCCCGGTCAGTGTGTCTGAGCAGGAGGCACCGGGATCGTGAGGAGAGGGAACGAGGAAGCGGGCGCTCCGGTTTTTATAAATTTTTTATTAGTTTTTTTTTAAATAAAATATGACAAAAAAGCAGCTGTTGGAATTTTTTTTTTTTTACATTTACGCCGTTCACCGAACAGGATAATTAACAATATATTTTGATAGTTCAGACTTTTATGCATGCGGCGATACCAAATATGTTTATAAAATTTTTGTTTACGCTTTTTGGGGGTAAAATAGGAAAAACAGATGATTTACATTTTTATTGTCAGGGCGGAGCGTAAATGTACGTCATGGTGCGTTAAGTATCACCGCACCATGACATCAATTTTTATGTCCATTGTCATTAAGGGGTTAACGGGGTACTCTGGGGGGGGGAAATATTTTCAAAGCAGCAGGTGCCAAAAAGTTATACAGATTTGTAAATTACTTCTACAGTGGTCCCTCAACGTACGATGGTAATTCGTTCCAAATGAACCATCGTTACTTGAATCCATCGTATGTTGAGGGATCCGTGCAATAATAATAGAGAAAGTTATACTCACCCGTCCCCGCCACTCTGGACAGTCACCCCTGCCCTGGATCGTTTCTCCCCATCGCCATCATCACGTCCCCGGGGTGTCCCCGCCGCTCCGGACCATCACCGCTGCCCTGGATCGTCGTTCTCCATCGCTGTCATCAATTTGCTGTGCAGCCACTCCTATTGGATAACGGGACGGCGTTTACGGCGACATGATGATGACGAAAGAGAGCGACGGCTATGCAGTGGAGCCTGAAGAGGACGGTCCGAAGTGGCGGGGACAGGTGAGTGACACTCACCGGAGCACACGGGGCACATTAAACGACTATTCAGCAGCAGCTGAAGCAGTCTGCGCTGCCGGATAATCTTTATGTGATGGCCCCGACATACAAAAGCATCGTATGTTGATGCTGCCTTCAACATGCAATGGCCTCTGAGAGGCCATCGTATGTTGAAATGATCGTATGTCGGGGACATCGTAGATCGGGGGATCACTTTATTTCAAAATCTTATCATCCTACCAGAGCAGGAGCAAATACTTCATAGCAAACCTCTCCTACTCCAGATCGAGTGCTGAAATCCCAACTGATCGCTAGCACAAGCGGGGAGAGGCGAGTTAACACTTCGGGTTGCAGGAGATAGATTATGTAGAAAGTCTATGGAACCCATCTCCTGCAGCGAAAAGAGAAACAGGGAGAGAAATACTTAAAGGGGTACTCCGGTGAAAACCTTTTTTCTTTTAAATCAACTGGTGGCAGAAAGTTAAACATATTTGTAAACTACTTCTATTAAAAAATCTTAATCCTTCCAGAACTTATTAGCTGCTGAATGCTACAGAGAAAATTCCTTTCTTTTTGGAACACTGATGACATCACGAGCACAGTGCTTTCTGCTGACATCTCTGTCCATTTTAGCAACCATGCATAGCAGATGTATGAGAAGGGCAGCATGGTGGCTCAGTGGTTATCACTGTTGCCTTGCAGTGCTGGGGACTTGGGTTCAAATCCCACTAAGAACAACAATAATTTAAGCTTTATTATTATTATAATAATGTCAGCAGAGAGAACTGTGCTCGTGATGTCATCAGAGAACATTCATAAAGGAAAGAATTTCCTCTGTAGTATTCAGCAGCTAATAAGTACAGGAAGGATTAAGATTTTTTAATAGAAGTAATTTACAAATATGTTTAACTTTCTGCCACCAGTTGATTTAAAAGAAAAAAGGTTTTCACCGGAGTACCCCTTTAACTGAGCATTTCTCCCTACTTGTTCTAGTGACTGCGACTGATTAAAACTGTTGACTTGTCTGTATGATATGAGAGAAGTTTTGTTTGTTTTTTAATGACATGGACACTTTAAAGACCGATAGATTTCCGTACAATGGAGGTCCCCAACCCAGTCCTCCAGGCCCACCAATATTGCAGGTTTTGTCATTTACTCCATTGAAATACAATAGGGAAAAATCCTGGACTGTTGGTGGCCTTGGAATTGGGCAGGGGCCTAATGCTGGGCAGTTCTTTTGTCTCACCAGTGTTTGTACTGTTGGCCTGCTTTATGACTAATCTCCTGCCTACCGTCCTGTACCTTGGTGTCCATCTGGTATGACCTTCTGCCTGCACTGACTATTCTTCTTTCTTTCCGAATTCGTACCTAGCCTTTGTGTAGGTTTAACCCGTTGAATTTTTTCTGACTTTCCCTTGCATGTTTGTACCTTTGCTTCATCCTGGTTTTGACTCTGGTCCGACCTGACTTTGCTCTGTTTGCTGTACCTACTTTGTGTTCCCTGGTCTTTCTTTAGTTAACCCTTTTGTGTGCTAACCTGTTCCCTGATGTCTGTACTGTGCTTTTTTGACTTTGCTACACCCTGCACCTTAGTAGTGTAGGGACCAGCACCGGATAAGGGGCCACCCTATTAAAGGAGTAGTCCGGCGTGCATTTTTCAAATTTTATCCCGTCCGGGTTGCAAAATAAAAGAAAACAAACTTTATCTTACCTGCCAACGAGCCCCCGGAGCTCCGGTACACTCCGGTACAGGTGTTCGGTCCCTGGACTGTATTCTTCTTACTTTCTGTTAGCCCGGCACGTCACACGGAGCTTCAGCCTATCACCAGCCGAGGAGGGACATTGCTGCGGCCGGTGATAGGCTGAAGCTCCGTGTGACGTGCCGGGCTAACAGGAAGTAAGAAGAATACAGTCCGGGGACCGAACACCTGTACCGGAGTGTACCGGAGCTCCGGGGGCTCGTTGGCAGGTAAGAGAAAGTGTGTTTTCTTTTATTTTGCAGCCCGGACGGGATAAAATGAGAAAAGTGTGCACCAGACTACTCCTTTAAGGAGGTGGTCACCCCAAAAGGCAGGGGCAAAGAGTTGATGTCAGCTCAGGGCTGCACGTATCCCTGCCATACATGACACTCTGCCTTAGAAATTAAGAAAATTATTTTTTGCTTTCCCCTTAAGGGGTACTCAGATGAAAAACATATTATCCCCTATCCAAAGGATAGGGAATAAGATGTTCGATCGCGGGGATGCCGCCGCTGGGGGCCCCTGCAATCTCCAAGATGGCAACCTAGCCATCCGTGCACGGAGCGGACTACAGCCGCCACGTCCCCTCCATTCATGTCTATGGGAGGAGGCGTGACGGCTACTACGTAGCCGTCACGCCTCCTCCCATAGGCATGAATAGAGGGGACGTAGCGTGACATCACAAACACGGAAGCCCCCGCGATGAGGCATCTTATCCCCTATCCTTTGGATAGGGGATAAGATGTTTTTTGACAGAATATACCTTTAAAGAGAATGTCCAATAACATTGCAAATTGTAAGCAGAATACTAGCGAGACACAAATGTACAGGGGAAGGTACTGCAGAAGCTATAGACTGTGCCCCGTGCAGTATGCCTGTCATGTGCAGCACACAAACTGCAGCCTGGTACAGCAAAAAAATAAAATATGGTTAGCCATTTTCTTCATCATATACAGGAACAAGGATACAGCCTGGACACTTGAACTGTTGCTCTGCAAAGGCCCAAAAACATTTAACATCTTAGATATTTTATAATTCAGACACCTACAAGACATGACAGTGACATCATATGTCACATGAAGTCTGGAATTTTTCTGGGAGTTTCCTTTTAATTTGTCCAATAATCTTAATTTTTTACATTCCATTTTAAGGAGTTCAGAATTTATTTAGAATTATGGGATTTGGGATTTATGGGATTTATTAGCATTATGGGATTTGTTTAGCATTTTTTAGCATTATAGGAAGACAAGCCCCACCCAGCCGATATTACCGTCATTGAGTTCACTCATTCTTATAGCTGACCTCTTTGTCCATCGAGACCTGCTGTGATGGATCGGTGGCGTACGGTTCCCACACCTCTAAAATTTTTGGCTATATTTATCATGATATAAAAGTAATGACTGACCAATACACAGATGATGACATTTCTCAAGGCTATTATAATCCTTCTTACAATAATGATTAATATTCTGTCTGTCTTAATACTTTTCCTTAAAAGGGGTACTCCGCCCCTAGATATCTTATCTCCTATGCAAAGGATAGGGGATAAGATGTCTGATCACAAGGGTCACGCCACTGGGGACCACCACGATCTCGGCTCCGGAACTCCAGAAATCTGGTGCAATGAGCGAATTTTGCCGGATGACGGGGCGGAGGCTCGTGACGTCACGGCCATGCTGCCTCAATGCAAGTGTATGGGAGGGGGCGTGATGTCACGAGCTTCTGACGCAGCTCCCAACACTCTAAACGAATGCCGGGTGCAGCAGGGAGATCGCCGGGGTTCCCAGCGGTGGGACCCCCGCTATCAGACATCTTATCCCCTATCCTTTGAATATGGGATAAGATGTCTAGGGGCAAGTAGCCCTTTAATAATTTTGGATTCTGCGGTTAAACCATTGTTGATGTAGATGAAAAAATCCATTGGCATTGGGTTTATTTTGGGAACTTTCAGCCAAATCAGATAGAGAAGGCCGGTTTATGAAGAAATGCCCCCTGTTCTGAGAATGATTTCATTTTCACCTCCTTCGTGATTTCCCCAGGGTCAAAATCCATGGGAGGACACTTGGCCTGTCTACAATGGATGCCTTTGGAATCTGAAAGACTCTAGTAGTAAAGCCAAGTAATCACACAAACTTTTTGGCGCAAACCCACAGTATGATTGAAGTGGTCTCGGTGAACCTGCAGGTTGCAGTCACTTTGTTGACATCTCTGTTTATTAGCAGGTAAGAAGCTGGAGAAAAGGAGAATGGAGGAACAGATGAAGAGTAGAGAGAAAAGGAGATGGAGAGCCTGCAAAAGAAGAACAGAAAGAAGAAGAAAGTCTACAGGGCCAATGGGACTGCACTGAAAAGCCTAATAGACCCAATGGGCAAAGAGCCAAAGAGCTGTGCGCCAATTCCAACCTCAAGGAAGGTGCTTGAAACCTCAAGGAAGGTGCTTAACACCTCAGCAGCCCAAGTAGAAGCAGTGGCTTATTGGATCAGTAACAATCTCATGTACTGTATCAATTGATCATGCTCTACCTCTAATTCTTTCTATAGGCCACCAGTCAGGTCTAACATTGCTCCTTTCCTCCTGTTGCAAGATTTTGAACCAGAATTCCGTCAGCAGCTACATATAAAAAAAAAATAATTAACCTAGTACCTAGTAAAATGCCGCTCCTTTCTGTCTTCCACCCTAGTCACTTGCCTAGGGGTGCCTTATCCTAAATAAATCTCCAGTTACCTTCTTCAGGAAACTAACCTCTTCTTTCCATGTGCATCAGAAAATGTCTTCCTGAATCTGTAAGGACAGAAGAAATGTTTCTAAGAAAACTTTACTACCTGAAACTCAAGGCTAAAAACCATCAATATAGCATTACCCTGAACTTCTATGTAAACTATAATGGCTTCACACATGTTTATAAATAGATGGTGAAGGATGCCTATAACTATACTATACTAATATAGTGTAATTAAAAATTATACCAGCTTCAACGTGCTTTTGCATGATTCACCCCTGACAGGAAGTTGTGTAGTCCTTTCACTGCCATTTTCGTGTTGTCTCCAGCTCCCCAGCTCCTCCCTCTCCCCCAGGACAAGGCCTCATTCTCTGCTGTCTAACGAGGCATGGCTTGATCTGAATATGGAAGTTTAGAGAGAATGGGTAGTGTTTACAGCATGGTGCCTTGTGCTGAACAGTGCCATAGACAGAGGAGCAGACAGAAAAGGAAGAGCAGGTGCTGCAACCAGATTGGGTAATAGTCTGCTGGGAAAATGAGATGTTCTGCAACAGCTCTCGGCAGGAAATAGGCAGGATTGCTATGGGAGGGGAGTAGGCAGGTTGCAAGGACTGTGATGAAGAGCTGGAAAAAAGCAGTGCATTCTGGAAATTGTAGAACTGAGCCACTGCTCAACCAGGTAGTACAGGACTAAGACCAAGTGAAGTACTAAATACTGAAGGCATGCTTTTTTCCATAAGCAGCACCAGTCCAGTCTATAGGCTACAACTGGGAATTGTCATTCAGTCCCTTGCACTTCACTGGTGATTAGCTGTAGTGACCAACAGTAAACTTGGAGGGGCAAGCTGTGCATAACTAGCTTGCCCCCTGACTGGTGAGCAGTAAGGGGTTAAGAAATATACAGGCAATGTTTTAGCCCCCTCCCCCACCTGTAAAACTTGCCAGTGGCTATAGTGGTATGTCCCATGGGTGGGGGGGAAGGAGTGCACCAATCAGGGGTTCAATAGTTTCCCGGGCTTTCAGGGGCCCTCCCCTGGGTATTTATAGCTGTGGTGCCTCCCTTCCCCCCTCAATCTGCCCAGGACCCGGAGTTTTGCCCTCCCTCCCTTTTTTGTATCTCTGTTTATTGTAAGTCACAGCTTGGCGGTAAGAAGACGGTGAAAGCGGGGTCAACCCGGGGTAGACCTCCACACAGGACGGTGTGGCAGCACCTCTCGGGTTGGTAAGAAGCCAATCGGTGTCTTTGTTACAGTTAAATTGTTATTTATATAAGTAATTTTATAAATAAAGCTGTGGCCGATTCCCACCCACGGAAAAGTTAAATTGTTGTTGTGTCAGTTATTATTTAATTATTTATTGTAGTAAGGGGGAGGGGTAGATATAGCCTGCTAGGAGCTCATTGGGTCTCAACAGTCTAGCTGTAATGACCAGTGTCGGGCAGCTGCTGCCAAGGCAAATAAAATCATGGGGTGCATCAATAGGGGCATAGATGCCCATGACAAGGAAATAATTTTTCCGCTGTACAAATCACTAGTCAGACCACACATAGAATACAGTGTACAGTACTGGTCAGACCACACATAGAATACTGTGTAT
The DNA here is from genome assembly GCF_029499605.1 of Hyla sarda. NCBI lineage: Eukaryota > Metazoa > Chordata > Amphibia > Anura > Hylidae > Hyla > Hyla sarda. The sequence goes on along the minus strand of NC_079189.1, from coordinate 589,220,384 downwards.
AGTACTGGGCAGACCACACATAGAATACTGTGTACAGTACTGGGCACCAGTGTACTAGAAAGATATAGTGGAGCTGGAGAGGGTTCAAAGACGGCAACCAGAGTAATACGGGGAATAGGAGGACTACAGTACCTAGAAAGATTATCAGAATTGGGGTTATTTAGTTTAGAAAAAAAGAAGGCTTAGGGGAAATCTAATAACTATGTATATCAGGTGGCCGTACAGAGATCTCTCCCATGATCTATTTATACCCAGAACTGTATCTATAACAAGGGGCATCCTCTACAATTAGAGGAAAGAAGGTTTCTACACCAGCACAGACAGGGGGTTCTTTACTGTAAGAGCAGTGAGACTGTGGAATTCTCTCCCGGAGGAGGTGGTCATGGTGAACTATGTAAAAGAATTTAAAAGGGGCTGGATGCATTTTTGAACAGTAATAACATTACAGGTTATGGATTCTAGATTTATAGGGACAGAACATTGATCCAGGGATTTATTCTGATGCCGTATTTGGAGTCGGGAAGGAATTTTTACCTCTAGTGTGAGGGTTTTTTGCCTTCCTCTTGACAACTCAGTAGGGACTCATTAGGGATATAGGTTGAACTTGATGGACTCTTCTCTTTTTTCAACCTTAGGAACTATGTTACTATGTATCACCACTTATAGTACATGGACACTGCTTCTAGATAAAAAGCAAATCCTGAAGACATTAAAGGGGTACTATGCCCCTAGACATCTTATCGCCTATCCAAAGGATAGGGGATAAGATGTCTGATCACAAGGGTCCCGCCACTGAGGACCCCCGCGATCTCGGCTTTGGCACCCCAGACATCCAGTGCACAGAGTGAACTTCAACAACAAAAAGACCCCAGGGTGGGTTAGGGTAATAATCACCAAAAAAAACACCTTTGACCCTGGAAAACCCAGGGTCACTGATACCCTTATTAAATCCCACCCCTAAAACTTAACTTTTATTTGTATACAAATTAGAATTAAATAATGAGTGTATATTAAATGATGAGTGTATTCACTTAAAATCACGGGTTGGTGTGCTTTATCATAGTATTTGGATTATATACAGTTAGCCACTGTGTATGTATCAAGTATCCCAGGTGGGCTGCAGTACCACCGTAGATAGCACACCAACTCCCGCTAGTTAAAATGCTGTAAATGCCCCCTCTACATGTTTCACTACATCTGTAGCGTCTTCAGGAGGGAAAATGGGCATCAACTTCCTGATCCACCATCTCGGTATTTATACCTATTAGGACCGCCTACTAACATCATTCCACCTATCATGGCTTCACAGGTTGTAATGCACCTGTGTGCCCGATATTTGGACCAATCCGGTCCTTTTTGCCAATATTACCTGTGCCACCATACAACCTATCATCATCCTGGAACGCCGCCTTGTCATCATCGCCGATTCAGCGCTAAACTCAGCACCGGGCGATGACGTCGGTGTCACCTGTTCACTGGCAGCCAATCACGCTTCCTTTGCGTTCCAAGAGTCCCTTATTTGCGCTCCACATCGGAGCGATGGCTCACTGCGCATGCCCGGAAACCGCGGCTGCGCATCAGCCTGTTTGTAGGACTCAGTCGGATATTCACAGAAGGTACTGCGCATGCTCCAATGTTAATCCAACTTCAGAGCCAGTCTTCTTCACATTCATGGGTACCTAACCATTATCTAGAGTTGGGATATTTTGATGGTAATGGATTAGATGTTCACCGTAGGGATATTCAGGACTCTATCATCTGTAGAATGTCCAAGATTGAAGTAATATTATATGGTATTCCCAGTTGTAAGTGTGAGATCTCTCAGTACGGGTTTACCATAATTTCAGATATCTAAATGAATAACCACAGATCTGGGTTCACCATATAGATGTTACATGTACCTCCCCTCACATGTGCGGGTACACTGTGCACATGTGAGGGGAGGTACATGTAACATCTATATGGTGAACCCAGATCTGTGGTTATTCATTTAGATATCTGAAATTATGGTAAACCCGTACTGAGAGATCTCACACTTACAACTGGGAATACCATATAATGTTACTTCAATCTTGGACATTCTACAGATGATAGAGTCCTGAATATCCCTACAGTGAACATCTAATCCATTACCATCAAAATATCCCAACTCTAGATAATGGTTAGGTACCCATGAATGTGAAGAAGACTGGCTCTGAAGTTGGATTAACATTGGAGCATGCGCAGTACCTTCTGTGAATATCCGACAAACAGGCTGATGCACAGCCGCTGTTTCCGGGCATGCGCAGTGAGCCGTCGCTGCGATGTGGAGCGCAAATAAGGGACTCTTGGAACGCAAAGGAAGCGTGATTGGCTGCCAGTGAACAGGTGACACCGACGTCATCGTCCGGCGCTGAGTTCAGCGCTGAGTCGGCGATGATGACGAGGCGGCGTTCCAGGATGATGATAGGTTGTATGGTGGCACAGGTAATATTGGCAAAAAGGACCGGATTGGTCCAAATATCGGGCACACAGGTGCATTACAACCTGTGAAGCCATGATAGGTGGAATGATGTTAGTAGGCGGTCCTAATAGGTATAAATACCGAGATGGTGGATCAGGAAGTTGATGCCCATTTTCCCTCCTGAAGACGCTACAGATGTAGTGAAACATGTAGAGGGGGCATTTACAGCATTTTAACTAGCGGGAGTTGGTGTGCTATCTACGGTGGTACTGCAGCCCACCTGGGATACTTGATACATACACAGTGGCTAACTGTATATAATCCAAATACTATGATAAAGCACACCAACCCGTGATTTTAAGTGAATACACTCATCATTTAATATACACTCATTATTTAATTCTAATTTGTATACAAATAAAAGTTAAGTTTTAGGGGTGGGATTTAATAAGGGTATCAGTGACCCTGGGTTTCCCAGGGTCAAAGGTGTTTTTTCAGAGTGAACTTCGCCCCATGCCGGATGACTGGCGGTGTCACGCCCCCTCCCATAGACTTGCATTGAGGGAGTGTGGCCATGACATCACGATCCTCCAGCGCTGCATCCATTGCTCTAAATTAATGCAGGGTGCTGCAGGGAGATTGTGGGGGTTCCAGCAGGGGTCCTTTGGATAGGGGATAAGATGTTTAGGGGAGGAGTACCCCTTTAAGGAAATGGGATCCCTATAATTGAGGAATTAAGGTCCCTATTACTTTTATCCTGCACAGTGCTACAGCCGCTTCATTGTAAGGACCCTGGGGGCCCTGGTGTTCTGACCTCTACCAATCAGTAAATAATGGGAATTTTTTGTTTTGTTTTTATAATTTTTAACCTTTAATACTTTAGAAATAACAGAATGTTACCAACTTTCCTTTTCTCCAGATCTATGGTAATCTAGTTGTGAGGCACCCAAGACTTCCAGCCATGTTTGTCTTTTCATCAGAGAACAAGTCAGACATTGGCTTAAGGCTCCCATAAAATTAGATAAACCGCTGCAGTAAAACAAAAGTCACAAGAAGAATTATACAAAGTCAAGAAGCGAATCGGTGACATTTTGCAGCAACGGCCAAGACCTTCCAACTTCTTTTGGGAGATGAGCTGCAAAATTTATATCAAAGCTAAAGAAACACTTAAAAAGTCTAAGTGCTCCAAATCCGGAACACAAACCAGTAGCCGATGCTTTGTTTAGTGCTATAAATATTCTATGTCACATGTAAAAGCAACTTTCAGAGAGTTAAAAAGTTAAAGGGATACTCCGCCCCTTGACATCTTATCCCCTATCCAAAGTATAGGGGATAAGATGTCTGATCACGGGGGTCCTGCCGCTGGGAACCCCCGCGATCTCGGCTGGGGCACCCCAGACATCCGGTGTACGGAGCGAACTTCACTCAGTGCTAGATGACTGGCGATGCGGGGCGGAGGCTCATGACATCAAGGTCACGCCCCGCTCGTGATGTCCCGGCCATGCCCCCTCAATGCAAGTCTATGGGAGGCCATCACGCCACTTCCCTTAGACTTGCATTGATGGGGTGTGGCCGTGACATCACAAGCCTCCGGCACTGCACCCTACGCTCTAAATGAATGCCGGGTGCAGCACAGAGATTGCGGGTGTCCCCAGCGGTGAGACCACCACAATCAGACATCTTATCCCCTATCCTTTGTATAGGGGATAAGATGTCTGGGGGCGGAGTACCCCTTTAAAGGGGTTATACAGGATCAAAAAAATATCCCAATAGGAAATACGTGTCGACTTTATATCAAGTAACATCCATGTTTAATTTTTACCGGTATCGCTAGGACTTTGTAGGATGAGTGATAGGTCCAGTGTTCCGTAGAAGATACAGTGTAGATGCGTACTAGGTATAGATTATAATCCCTCTTTCTTTTTCTGTTTAAAGCATCCAAAAATTCATAAGGCATTGTGACCATACTGCACCTTTACAACTGAAGATAGAAGAATTGAAGATCTATGGATGCGCTATATAGACCAAATCTGGATTAATGCATAAAACCTCTAGAGGGCAACACATCAATGGATCCTGTCTTTCATCTTCATTAATCATTTCAGTATACCTGAAAAAAATAAACAATTCCACCCCCCCCCCCCATCATCCCATAATAAGAATTTGAAAACAGAATTTTAAAAATTCTAGCAAATTTATCTCTGGCTCCTCCCATTTCTCTTGATAATCTCCGAGATGTTTCTGCACCTTGGTTGGAGTCACCGGTGGTAAATTCAGCTGACTGGACAGGATTTCGAAATACACAGTCCTGTCTATATAAGGTCTCACAGCTGACAATGAATATCAGAGCAAAAGCTAAGCCATGAGGGGGAGAGAACTGCTTGTAGAGCTAAGAGACAGGATTGTCTGGAGGAACAGATCTGGAAAAGGGTACAAAAAATATCTGCAAGTTACCAAGTGCACATTGACCTTCATAATTCTTAAATGGAAGAGGTTTGGAGCATCCAGAACTCCACCCCACCAAATTAAAGGGGTTGTGCGCTGCCCTGCAGTTCGGAGCTCCGCTCACAGCATCCGGAAGTTCATTACTCCGAACGCTGAGTGCGGGCTTCCGTGTTCACATCCGCCGGGCGTGACGTCTTTGCCTGCCCCCTCTTCCAAGGTCTATGGGAAAGGGGCGTGACAGCGGTCGCGCCCCCTTCCCATAGACTTTCGTTGAGGGGGCGGGCGAGACGTCACGAGGGGGCGGGCGAGACGTCACGAAGGGGCCGGGCGTGACGTCACGCTCGGCGGCTGCGAACACGGAAGCCCGCACTCAGCGTTCGAAGTAATGAACTTCCGGGCGCTGTGAGCGGAGCTCCGAACTGTAGGGCGGTGCACAATCCCTTTAAGTACCGTGAGGAGAAGGGCCTTTGTAAAAGAGGTGACCAAGAACCCAATGGTCAGTCTGGCTGAGAGCAAAAGATACTGTGTAGAGATGGGAGAAACTTCCAGAAGGCCAACCATCAAAGGGTCTGAATACTTATGTCAATATTAAATTTTTTTTATTTTTAATTAATTAGCATATATTTGTACCATTCAGTTTTCACCCATTATGGGGTATTGAGGGCATACTAACTGACAGGGGGTGGGGGGGGACGTAATTTTTTTTTCTATTTCAGCAAAAGGCCGCACCAGATTGTGTATGTACGATTTACGCTAAATCCCATCCCTATTCTTTTTCTTTATGGAAACATATACGCAAATATGTCAGGTGCAGGAAACAGAAGGAATGGTGTTGGCAGGTTGATAGATCACTGTATACATGTCATGGTTTATGTAGACTTGCCCCTTGTCACTGACTTAGATTATCTTAGTCAGTCACAAGGGGCAAGTCTACATAAACTAGTTAGATGGCGTGACGCAGGGGGCAATGCATGACTGATGAAGCCACTCAGCAAAAATTCCCCGTACGTAATATTTTGTGCCCTGTCCTCCCCCCCCCCCGCCCCCTCGCCTCTCATAGATACATAGGAAGCAGCTATCAAACATTAACAAGGACCAAAAAAATATGATGATGGGTCCCAGAGTCTGCGCCTGTTCACTGTGCTGTAAGGGAAACACAAGAAGGCCGGGCTGATGCCCATATAGGGGGAGATTTATCAGAACCTGTACTGAGGAAAAGTTGCCCAGTTGCCCATAGCAACCAATCAGATCGCTTCTTTCATTTTTAACAAGGCCTCTACAAAATGAAAGAAGCAAATGGATTGGTTGCTATGGGCAACTGGGCAACTTTTCCTTGGCACAGGTTTTGATAAATCTCCCCCATAGTGTCCATATGGTTTATGCCGGCAAAAGAGTCACAAGTAATGGGAAAATTCTGCCACACATGGACGTATACTGCACACACAGCATTTTTCCCAAAAAACTCCATGACTCCATGATGTTTTTTTTTTTTTTTCAGCAAAAACACTGCAGGCAGATGTTACCTGGGGGTCAATAAGGAAATATGAAATGCTATACCTCATGGTAATTCAGATTGAAGGTAGTGCGGCACTGCGTGAGTGTACTGGATGCGGGATGGCAGGTAGGAGTCGGTGCAGCTGTGTTGCCTCGGGTGGTGCTCAGATTATACAAGCAAAGTTCATAGTGTCCGTGAAGAAAAAGGAAAAATCGGCACTCACCGGTGTGGCTGCAGGGTCTTCTTTGTTGAGACATACTCACATCAGGGGTACAGAAGAGAGGGGTGGTGGGGGGACAAGTGGTGGCGACCGAGCTCTAGTTTCGTACACTTGGTGTGCTTCGTCCGGCCATTGGGGAGCGACATCGGGAGCATCACTCATCACAAATAGCAGCCACAACCACCGGCAGCCACTGCTCGCTGGCTTAAAATGGCCATGGTGCGGGCTGCCACTTTAAGATCAGGCAGCATGGGCCGTGACCACTTTATGAACAGTGGCCAGAAAAATGTTGGAATGTAATTTTGTCCCGTTAAACAAAAAAATAAATAAAAAAAAGAACGGCAAAATCAACATTTGAATTAAAAACACAGTTTTGGGGAAATAAAACCCAGAAAGACCCGTTCAAACCAGGGCGTATGGTCAGCCTACTTATATATGGGGCAAGATATATCAAAACCTGTCCAGAGGAAAAGTTGGTGAGTTGCCGATAGCAACCAATCAGATCGCTTCTTTCATTTTTAAGAGAACTTTTCAAAAATGAAAGAAGACATCTGATTGGTTGCTATGGGCAACTCAGCAATTTTTCCTCTGTACAGGTTTTAATAAATCTGAAAGATTAGATACTTATTAATTCGGCACTGTCAGAATAAAAATTTAAAATAAAACTTTTTATATGTTGTACGTCGTGGCAAAACATGAACCTTTCTAATATACTTCATTTAAAAAATATATTTTTATAGAAATCATGGCTTATAAAAAAAAAACATTACTAGGGGTCCCCATACCATCCAGAACATAACCCTGTTCGGCACCAGCATCATCTTTGTCCCGGCTGAAAAACAGGCTGGGACAAAGTCCAGGAAGTGAGGGCGGGGCTAGCACACCTCTGTGCTCACTCCTGTTCTGTCAGACTGCAGCATGAAAACAGAGACAAGGGGGGGGTTTACAGATCAGTGATTGGGTGAAGAGACCCAGCGTGGCACAGCAAACTCAGGGAGGAAGTGAATGCATGGTGGGGGCAGGCTCAGTGCTTGCCTCTGACATGCCCCTTCCTGAGCAGTGGATGTCAGAATGAGTGAGCAGCAGAATGGAAAGATTTCTGAGCCAAATGCAGAAGCTAGACCCATAAAAAAGTCATGTAAAGTTTTATTATATTTTTGTGATAGGACAGGTATGCTTTAAATTTCCCATAATAGATCTTTCAGAGACGATAAGATGTTTCCTAATCAAGATTCATTAACCCCTTAACGAAGCAGTGCGTATATTTACGTCCTGCGCCAGCTCCCGCGATATGAAGCGGGATCGCGCCGCGATCCCGCATCATATCGCGTCGGTCCCGGCGCTCATCGACGGCAGGGACCCGCGGCTAATACCACACATCGCCGATCGCGGCGATGTGCGGTATTAACCCTTTAGAAGCGGCGGTCAAAGCTGACCGCCGCTTCTAAAGTAAAAAGCGACCCGGCTGCTCAGTCGGGCTGTTCGGGACCGCCGCAGTGAAATCGTGGCGTCCCCAACAGCTTGCAGGACACCGGGAGGGCCCTTACCTGCCTCCTCGGTGTCCAATCGGCGAATGACTGCTCCGTGCCTAGGATCCATGCAGGAGCGGTCAAGCGCCGATAACACTGATCACAGGCGTGTTAATACACGCCTGTGATCAGGATGAGAGATCAGTGTGTGCAGTGTTATAGGTCCCTACGGGACCTATAACACTGCAAAAAAAAGTTAAAAAAAAGTGTTAATAAAGGTCATTTAACCCCTTTCCTAATAAAAATTTGAATCACCCCCCTTTTCCCATAAAAAAAATAAAACAGTGTAAAAAATAAATAAATAAACATATGTGGTATCGCCGCGTGCGTAAATGTCCGAACTATAAAAATATATCATTAATTAAACCGCAAGGTACGGCCTCACCTGGAATATGCTGTTCAGTTTTGGTCGCCTGTTCATAAAAGGGACACTGCGGAGTTGGAAAGGGTGCAGAGACGCGCGACTAAACTAATATGGGGCATGGAACATCTTAGCTATGAGGAGCGATTAAAGGAGTTACAATTGTTTAGTCTTGAGAAGAGACGTTTAAGGGGGGATATGATAAACGTATATAAGTATATAAATGGCCCATACAAAAAATATGGAGAAAAACTGTTCCAAGTTAAACCCCCCCAAAGGACGAGGGGGCACTCCCTCCTGTCACGATTCGGCTGGCAGGAGGTGGATCCTCTGTGCCAGAGAGGGATTGGCGTGGACCGTGCTAGTGGACCGGTTCTAAGTTACTACTGGTATTCACCAGAGCCCGCCGCAAAGCGGGATGGTCTTGCAGCGGCGGTAGTAACCAGGTCGTATCCACTAGCAACGGCTCAACCTCTCTGACTGCTGAAGATAGGCGCGGTACAAGGGAGTAGACAAGAGCAAGGTCGGACGTAGCAGAAGGTCGGGGCAGGCAGCAAGGATCGTAGTCAGGGGCAACGGCAGGAGGTCTGGAACACAGGCTAGGAACACACAAGGAAACGCTTTCACTGGCACGATGGCAACAAGATCCGGCAAGGGAGTGCAGGGGAAGTGAGGTATACATAGGGAGTGCACAGGTGAACACACTAATTAGAACAACTGCGCCAATCAGTGGCGCAGCGGCCCTTTAAATCGCAGAGACCCGGCGCGCGCGCGCCCTAGGGAGCGGGGCCGCGCGCGCCGGGACAGGACCGACGGAGAGCGAGTCAGGTACGGGAGCCGGGGTGCGCATCGCGAGCGGGCGCCACCCGCATCGCGAATCACATCCCGGCTGGAGGCGGTATCGCAGCGCACCCGGTCAGTGGATCTGACCGGGGCGCTGCAGTAGCGAGGATGTTGCGAGCGCTCCGGGGAGGAGCGGGGACCCGGACCGCTCGGCGTAACAGTACCCCCCCCCTTGGGTCTCCCCCTCTTCTTGGAGCCTGAGAACCTGAGTAGCAGACTTTTGTCTAGGATGTTGTCCTCAGGTTCCCAGGATCTCTCTTCAGGACCACAGCCCTCCCAATCAACCAAAAAAAATGTTTTCCCTCTGACCGTCTTGGAGGCCAGTATCTCCTTCACGGAGAAGATGTCAGAAGAACCGGAAACAGGAGTGGGAGAAACAAGTTTGGGAGAGAAACGGTTGATTATGAGTGGTTTAAGAAGAGAGACATGAAAGGCATTAGGAATACGAAGAGAAGGAGGAAGAAGAAGTTTGTAAGAGACAGGATTAATTTGGCACAAGATTTTGAAAGGACCAAGATAGCGTGGTCCCAGTTTGTAGCTGGGGACACGGAAGCGGACATATTTAGCGGAGAGCCATACCTTGTCTCCGGGAGAAAAAATGGGGGGAGCTCTTCTTTTCTTATCGGCAAACTTTTTCATGCGAGATGAAGCCTGTAAAAGAGAATTTTGGGTCTCTTTCCATATTGTGGAAAGATCACGAGTCACTTCATCCACAGCGGGCAAACCAGAGGGCAAGGGAGTAGGGAGGGGGGGAAGAGGGTGACGGCCGTACACCACGAAAAATGGGGATTTAGAAGAAGATTCAGAGACTCTGAAGTTGTATGAGAATTCGGCCCATGGTAGAAGATCTGCCCAGTCATCCTGGCGGGAGGAAACAAAATGCCGTAAATAGTCACCCAGGACCTGGTTAATTCTTTCTACTTGCCCATTGGATTGAGGATGATAAGCAGAAGAGAAGTTTAATTTAATCTTGAGTTGTTTACAGAGAGCCCTCCAGAATTTTGACACGAATTGGACGCCTCTATCCGAGACGATCTGCGTGGGCAAGCCGTGAAGACGAAAAATGTGTACAAAAAATTGTTTTGCCAACTGAGGCGCTGAAGGAAGACCAGGAAGAGGAATAAAATGTGCCATCTTGGAAAATCGATCAACGACCACCCAAACAACAGTGTTGCCACGGGATGGGGGTAAGTCTGTAATAAAGTCCATACCAATCAGAGACCAAGGCTGTTCGGGGACAGGCAGAGGATGAAGGAGACCAGCAGGCTTCTGGCGAGGAGTCTTATCCCGGGCACAGACAGTACAGGCCCGCACAAAATCAACAACATCCGTCTCCAGAGTCGGCCACCAATAGAAACGAGAGATAAGTTGCAAGGACTTTTTGATGCCCGCATGGCCAGCGAGGTGGGAGGAGTGACCCCATTTGAGAATCCCGAGACGTTGGCGTGGAGAAACGAAGGTCTTCCCTGGAGGAGTTTGCCTGATGGAGGCTGGAGAAGTGGAGATCAGACAGTCAGGAGGAATGATGTGTTGCGGAGAGAGCTCTACTTCCGAGGCATCCGAGGAACGAGAGAGAGCATCGGCCCTAATGTTCTTGTCGGCAGGGCGAAAATGAATTTCAAAGTTAAAACGGGCAAAGAACAGAGACCACCTGGCCTGGCGAGGGTTCAGCCGTTGGGCAGACTGGAGATAGGAGAGATTCTTGTGATCGGTGTAAATGATAACTGGAAATTTTGATCCCTCCAGCAGATGCCTCCATTCCTCAAGTGCCAATTTAATGGCCAGTAGTTCTCGATCCCCGATGGAGTAGTTCCTCTCCGCCGGAGAGAAGGTCCTAGAAAAAAAACCACAAGTAACAGCATGCCCGGAAGAATTTTTTTGTAGAAGGACCGCTCCAGCTCCCACTGAGGAGGCATCAACCTCCAATAGGAAGGGTTTAGATGGGTCAGGTCTGGAGAGCACGGGAGCAGAAGAAAAGGCAGACTTGAGCCGTTTAAATGCGTCTTCCGCTTGAGGAGACCAGGACTTAGGATTGGCATTCTTCTTGGTTAAAGCCACGATAGGAGCCACAATAGTAGAAAAATGTGGAATAAATTGTCTGTAATAATTGGCGAACCCCAAAAAACGTTGGATAGCACGGAGTCCGGAGGGGCGTGGCCAATCTAAGACGGCAGAGAGTTTATCAGGGTCCATTTGTAGTCCCTGGCCAGAGACCAAGTATCCTAGGAAAGGAAGAGATTGACATTCAAACAGACATTTCTCCATTTTGGCATAAAGTTGATTGTCTCGAAGTCTCTGAAGAACCATGCGGACATGCTGGCGGTGTTCTTCTAAGTTGGCAGAAAAAATCAGAATATCGTCCAGATACACAACAACACAGGAATATAAGAGATCACGAAAAATTTCATTAACAAAGTCTTGGAAGACGGCAGGGGCGTTGCACAGGCCAAAGGGCATGACCAGATACTCAAAGTGTCCATCTCTAGTGTTAAATGCAGTTTTCCATTCGTCCCCCTCCCTGATGCGGATGAGATTATAAGCACCTCTTAAGTCCAGTTTGGTAAAGATGTGGGCACCTTGAAGGCGATCAAAGAGTTCTGAGATAAGAGGTAGGGGGTAGCGGTTCTTTACCGTGATTTTATTAAGTCCGCGGTAATCAATGCAAGGACGTAGGGAGCCATCTTTTTTGGACACAAAGAAAAATCCAGCTCCGGCAGGAGAGGAGGATTTGCGGATAAACCCCTTTTTTAAATTTTCCTGGATGTATTCAGACATAGCAAGAGTCTCTGGGGCGGACAGAGGATAAATTCTGCCCCGGGGTGGAGTAGTGCCCGGTAGGAGGTCAATAGGACAGTCATAAGGCCTGTGAGGAGGTAAAGTCTCAGCTTGTTTTTTGCAAAATACGTCAGCATAGTCCATATAAGCCTTAGGGAGACCGGTTACAGGGGGAATCACAGGGTCACGGCAGGGAGTACTGGGAACCGGTTTAAGACAGTCCTTGAAACAAGAAGTACCCCAGCTCTTGATCTCTCCTGTGGACCAATCAAGGGTTGGGGAATGGCGTTGAAGCCATGGTAGTCCAAGGAGAATTTCAGAAGTGCAATTGGAGAGGACCAAAAACTCAATTTTTTCGTGATGAGGTCCGATGCACATTAGGAGGGGCTCCGTGCGGTAACGTACGGTACAGTCCAATCTTTCATTGTTAACACAATTGATGTAGAGGGGTCTGGCGAGACTGGTCACCGGGATGTTGAACCTGTTGATGAGAGAGGCCAAAATAAAATTTCCTGCAGATCCGGAATCCAAGAAGGCCATAGTAGAGAAGGAGAAGGTAGAGGAAGATATCCGCACAGGCACAGTAAGGCGTGGAGAAGCAGAGTTGACATCAAGAACTGTCTCACCTTTGTGCGGAGTCAGCGTACGTCTTTCCAGGCGGGGAGGACGGATAGGACAATCCTTCAGGAAGTGTTCGGTACCGGCACAGTACAGGCAAAGATTCTCCATGCGGCGTCGTGTCCTCTCTTGAGGTGTCAAGCGAGACCGGTCAACTTGCATAGCCTCCACGGCGGGAGGCACAGGAACGGATTGCAGAGGACCAGAGGAGAGAGGAGCCGGGGAGAAAAAACGCCTCGTGCGAACAAAGTCCATATCCTGGCGGAGCTCCTGACGCCTTTCGGAAAAACGCATGTCAATGCGAGTGGCTAGATGAATGAGTTCATGCAGGTTAGCAGGAATTTCTCGTGCGGCCAGAACATCTTTAATGTTGCTGGATAGGCCTTTTTTAAAGGTCGCGCAGAGGGCCTCATTATTCCAGGATAATTCGGAAGCAAGAGTACGGAATTGTATGGCGTACTCGCCAACGGAAGAATTACCCTGGACCAGGTTCAGCAGGGCAGTCTCAGCAGAAGAGGCTCGGGCAGGTTCCTCAAAGACACTTCGAATTTCCGAGAAGAAGGAGTGTACAGAGGCAGTGACGGGGTCATTGCGGTCCCAGAGCGGTGTGGCCCATGACAGAGCTTTCCCAGACAGAAGGCTGACTACGAAAGCCACCTTAGACCTTTCAGTAGGAAACTGGTCCGACATCATCTCCAAGTGCAGGGAACATTGTGAAAGAAAGCCACGGCAAAACTTAGAGTCCCCATCAAATTTATCCGGCAAGGATAGTCGTAGGCCGGAAGCGGCCACTCGCTGCGGAGGAGGTGCAGGAGCTGGCGGAGGAGATGATTGCTGAAGCTGTGGTAGTAGCTGCTGTAGCATCACGGTCAGTTGAGACAGCTGATGGCCTTGTTGCGCTATCTGTTGCGACTGCTGGGCGACCACCGTGGTGAGGTCGGCGACAACTGGCAGTGGAACTTCAGCGGGATCCATGGCCGGATCTACTGTCACGATTCGGCTGGCAGGAGGTGGATCCTCTGTGCCAGAGAGGGATTGGCGTGGACCGTGCTAGTGGACCGGTTCTAAGTTACTACTGGTATTCACCAGAGCCCGCCGCAAAGCGGGATGGTCTTGCAGCGGCGGTAGTAACCAGGTCGTATCCACTAGCAACGGCTCAACCTCTCTGACTGCTGAAGATAGGCGCGGTACAAGGGAGTAGACAAGAGCAAGGTCGGACGTAGCAGAAGGTCGGGGCAGGCAGCAAGGATCGTAGTCAGGGGCAACGGCAGGAGGTCTGGAACACAGGCTAGGAACACACAAGGAAACGCTTTCACTGGCACGATGGCAACAAGATCCGGCGAGGGAGTGCAGGGGAAGTGAGGTATACATAGGGAGTGCACAGGTGAACACACTAATTAGAACAACTGCGCCAATCAGTGGCGCAGTGGCCCTTTAAATCGCAGAGACCCGGCGCGCGCGCGCCCTAGGGAGCGGGGCCGCGCGCGCCGGGACAGGACCGACGGAGAGCGAGTCAGGTACGGGAGCCGGGGTGCGCATCGCGAGCGGGCGCCACCCGCATCGCGAATCGCATCCCGGCTGGAGGCGGTATCGCAGCGCACCCGGTCAGTGGATCTGACCGGGGCGCTGCAGTAGCGAGGATGTTGCGAGCGCTCCGGGGAGGAGCGGGGACCCGGAGCGCTCGGCGTAACACCTCCGTCTGGAGAAGAAAAGGTTTAGTCTAAAGGGGCGGCACGCCTTCTTTACCGTGAGGACTGTGAATTTATGGAACGGTCTACCTCAGGAACTGGTCACAGCAGGAACAATTAACAGCTTTAAAGCAGGGTTAGATACATTCCTGGAACAAAATAACATTAATGCTTATGCAGAATTATAAAACTACATCCCTTTCCCTTATCCCCTTACATCCTTCCCTTCAATCCCCTGGTTGGACTTGATGGACGTATGTCTTTTTTCAACCATACTAACTATGTAACTATGTAACTATGTAAGGTCAATGGCGTACGTGCAAAAAAATTCCAAAGTCCAAAAGAGCGCATTTTTGGTCACTTTTTATGCCATTAAAAAATGAATAAAAAGTGATCAAAAAGTCCGATCAAAACAAAAATCATACCAATAAAAACTTCAGATCACGGCGCAAAAAAATGAGCCCTCATACCGCCCTGTAAGTGGAAAAATAAAAAAGTTATAGGGGTCAGAAGATGACATTTTTAAACGTATAAATTTTCCTGCATGTAGTTATGATTTTTCCAGAAGTGCGACAAAATCAAACCTATATAAGTAGGGTATCATTTTAATCGTATGGACCTACAGAATAAAGATAAGGTGTCATTTTTACCGAAATATGCACTGCGTAGAAACGGAAGCCCCCAAAAGTTACAAAATGGCGTTTTTTCTTCGATTTTGTCACACAATGATTTTTTTTTTCCATTTCGACGTGCATTTTTGGGTAAAATGACTAATGTCACTGCAAAGTAGAATTGGCGACGCAAAAAATAAGCGATAATAAGGATTTTTAGGTGGAAAATTGAAAGGGTTATGATTTTTAAAAGGTAAGGAGAAAGAACGAAAGTGCAAAAACGGAAAAACCCTGAGTCCTTAAGGGGTTAATAATTATTTATTAAAACGTATTTGTTTATACCAGTGTTTCCCAACCAGGGTGGCTCCAGCTGTTGCAAAACTACAACTCCCAGCAACCCCGGACAGCCGAAGGCTGTCCGGGGTTGCTGGGAGTTGTAGTTTTGCAACAGCTGGAGGCTCCCTGGTTGGGAAACACTGGTCCATACAGACGAATGTTGATTTCTGCCCCGGCCTCCAACCTCGGTAACACTTTGCGTTACGTAACCTGATATTCTTCATTTAAATGACAGCACATTACGGTAAATACATCGTATAATGACTTTATGACAGGTGCAATCTACTTATAGGCAGAATCCTTAGAAGAGTCAAGTGATAATGTACATTCACAAAAGGAAATGTAACAAAATATATGACTGAGCAAAATGAATAAAAGTTTTTACAGTTCGGTATAAATAAAGCATGAAAGCTTTTATAACTTTCTAATAGGCTTTGGAGTAAAATGTATTATCTGGAATAAAAAATTGCTGATGTATGTTTCTTTGCACAAGTTGAGTTTTCAACCACTTTTTTATTACAAAAAATAATAATAATAATAAACGAAAAAAATGCCAGAGCTTAACAGGGGGCATTGTGCTCTCATACATTTGGCGCATCTTGCTTTAGGGCGCTTTATATTTAGGCATAATAAAAGGAACACATCATTAATTTCACAGCAAATGAGAAGACACTAAAATACACCAAAATCTACAAAGCTAGCCCTGCTTTCATCTGAGAAGTGGAGACAATTGTATCCAGTCTAGACAATGCTCTGTGAGCTAAACATCCTGGACTCCAGACGGATACATTGTACATAGCTAGTCCTGCTCTCAGCTGAGAAGAGGAGACAATTGTATCCAGTCTAGACAATACTCTGTGAGCTAAACATCCTGGACTCCAGACTGATACATTATACATAGCTAGTCCTGCTCTCAGCTGAGAAGTGGAGACAATTGTATCCAGTCTAGACAATGCTCTGTGAGCTAAACATCCTGGACTCCAGACTGATACATTGTACATAGCTAGTCCTGCTCTCAGCTGAGAAGTGGAGACAATTGTATCCAGTCCAGACAATGCTCTGTGAGCTAAACAGCCTGGACTTCAGACTGATACATTGTACATAGCTAGTCCTGCTCTCAGCTGAGAAGTGGAGACAATTGTATCCAGTCTAGACAATGCTCTGTGAGCTAAACATCCTGGACTCCAGACTGATACATTGTACATAGCTAGTCCTGCTTTCATCTGAGAAGTGGAGATAATTGTATCCAGTCTAGACAATGCTCTGTGAGCTAAACATCCTATACTCCAGACTGATACATTGTACATAGCTAGTCCTGCTCTCAGCTGAGAAGTGGAGACAATTGTATCCAGTCTAGACAATGCTCTGTGAGCTAAACATCCTGGACTCCAGACTGATACATTGTACATAGCTAGTCCTGCTCTCAGCTGAGAAGTGGAGACAATTGTATCCAGTCTAGACAATGCTCTGTGAGCTAAACATCCTGGACTCCAGACTGATACATTGTACATAGCTAGTCCTGCTCTCAGCTGAGAAGGGGAGACAATTGTATCCAGTCTAGACAATGCTCTGTGAGCTAAACAGCCTGGACTCCAGACTGATACATTGTACATAGCTAGTCCTGCTCTCAGCTGAGAAGTGGAGACAATTGTATCCTGTCTAGACAATGCTCTGTGAGCTAAACATCCTGGACTCCAGACTGATACATTGTACATAGCTAGTCCTGCTCTCAGCTGAGAAGTGGAGACACTTGTATCCAGTCTAGACAATGCTCTGTGAGCTAAACATCCTGGACTCCAGACTGATACATTGTACATAGCTAGTCCTGCTCTCAGCTGAGAAGGGGAGACAATTGTATCCAGTCTAGACAATGCTCTGTGAGCTAAACAGCCTGGACTCCAGACTGATACATTGTACATAGCTAGTCCTGCTCTCAGCTGAGAAGTGGAGACAATTGTATCCAGTCTAGACAATGCTCTGTGAGCTAAACATCCTGGACTCCAGACTGATACATTGCACATAGCTAGTCCTGCTCTCAGCTGAAAAGTGGAGACAATTGTATCCAGTCTAGACAATGCTCTGTGAGCTAAACATCCTGGACTCCAGACTGATACATTGTACATAGCTAGTCCTGCTCTCAGCTGAGAAGGGGAGACAATTGTATCCAGTCTAGACAATGCTCTGTGAGCTAAACAGCCTGGACTCCAGACTGATACATTGTACATAGCTAGTCCTGCTCTCAGCTGAGAAGTGGAGACAATTGTATCCAGTCTAGACAATGCTCTGTGAGCTAAACAGCCTGGACTCCAGACTGATACATTGTACATAACTAGTCCTGCTCTCAGCTGAGAAGTGGAGACACTTGTATCCAGTCTAGACAATGCTCTGTGAGCTAAACATCCTGGACTCCAGACTGATACATTGTACATAGCTAGTCCTGCTCTCAGCTGAGAAGTGGAGACAATTGTATCCAGTCTAGACAATGCTCTGTGAGCTAAACAGCCTGGATTCCAGACTGATACATTGTACATAGCTAGTCCTGCTCTCAGCTGAGAAGTGGAGACAATTGTATCCAGTCTAGACAATGCTCTGTGAGCTAAACATCCTGGACTCCAGACTGATACATTGTACATAGCTAGTCCTGCTCTCAGCTGAGAAGTGGAGACAATTGTATCCAGTCTAGACAATGCTCTGTGAGCTAAACATCCTGGACTCCAGACTGATACATTGTACATAGCTAGTCCTGCTCTCAGCTGAGAAGTGGAGATAATTGTATCCAGTCTAGACAATGCTCTGTGAGCTAAACATCCTGGACTCCAGACTGATACATTGTACATAGCTAGTCGCGCTCTCAGCTGAGAAGCAGGACTATCCTTTGAATGGGGATAAGATGTCTATGGCCAGAATACCCCTTTAAAGGGGTTCTCCGGTGCTTAGACATCTTATCCCCTATCCAAATGATAGGGGATAAGATGCCTGATCGCGGGAGTCCCGCCGCTGGGGACCCCCTGGATCTTGCACGCGGCACCCCGTTTGTAATCAGTCCCCGGAGCGTGTTCGCTCCGGGTCTGATTACGGACGACCACAAGGCCGGCGGCGTGTGACATCACGATAGCTGTCACACCCCCTCCCGTGGGCTTGCATTGAAGGGCGAACCGTGACATCACACGCCGCCGGCAAGATCCCGGGGGTCCCCAGCGGCAGGACTCCCGCAATCAGGCATCTTATCCCCTATCCTTTGGATAAGGGATAAGATGCCGCACATACAGACATGTATGGAGATTATTGGAATTCATTTCTGTCATTGACTTTAAAAGGGAACATTTCTTTTAAATCAACTGGTGCCAGAAAGTTAAACAAATTTGTAAATTACTTCTAATTAAATAGCTTAACCCTTCCCGTACTTATCAGCTGCTGTATGCCCTCCTGGAAGGTCTTTTCTTTTTGAATTTCCTTTCTGTCTGACCACAGTGCTCTCTGCTGACACCTCTGTCCATGTCAGGAACTGTCCAGAGCAGGAGCAAATCCCCATAGCAAACTTCTCCTGCTCTGGACAGTTCCCTAAATGTGTAGAAATTATAAATATAAAATATTTATGTGAACCAGTCCTCAAAAGCACAAGGGAGAGAAAAAGGAAAAGACTAGTGGAGATGGGATCCAAGAAATGGTCTTTATTATATAAAAAGGATATATATGGCCAATCGCCTAGCAGGGCACTTGCTAAAGACGAATGGAATATACTGGGTAAAAAATAGATATAATAAAAAATACAGAATATAGTAGGATTAAAATGAAATAAATATGATGGGTAAGTAGCACCAAAGAAAATTCATTAATTAAATATCTGCTGCGTATATCAGGAGAAAATGTTCTCAGTCCATATAATTCATAGGGATATTTCAATGAAAAATCCACAAGAAATGTCCAGAATGGAAAGTCACAATTAGTTTGGGTGTGTCCGGAGTAACGGTATATGGTAGTGAGTGTAGCGACAGGTAATGCAGACAATGTGGCAAACACTGTCAGCGATGAAGATGCCAAGTCTCGGTGCACAGCACCACTCACCCTCCTTTGGAGTCCTCAGGTCCAGGCTGGCACGGCTGAGTCCGGCACTCTGGATATCAATGCCCGCCTGGGTGGTATGCTGGGTGAATGGCTGAATCTCTGGGGGTCCGAGTGTCCTGGGCTGGCACGGGAGGCGTCCGGCCTTGGGGAGGATGATGTCCAGGAGTAACTCTGCCGACCGGGGCTGTGAGAGGATGCAGGTAACAGGTGGTGCGGATTGCACATATGAATAAGGTGCTAACAGCGCGCGTGCAGCAGTGGTCCCGGAATCGCGGGCATCCAGCTGTTGCAATTGGAATATGGCAGATACAGTCTATTTGAAGTGATATACACTTATGGATAAGGTGCAGATAATGGGCTAGACGCGTTTCAAGGCCGCGGGCCTTTTCTTCAGTAGCTATAGGTGTGGATAAAGGGTGGAAATGCTGGTTTTATATAGTCTCCATGCAGTGATGATGTAATACTAATTGGAAAAGAGGAAAAAGTGGAGACTGGAAGTTTCAGGTATGTTGTAAAATGGGTAATGGATCCAGATAGAAAATGGGAATAGGGAAGAGAAGAAAGAAAAGAAAACATAGGGATAAAGATGGTGAATTAGATATGAGTGTGAGTCAGGAGAAAAAGAAAAAAAAAATAATAATAATGGTCATTGGGTATGTGTAGAGATGCACTATGGATCAAGATTATAGTGGAAATCATGAGAAAAAATATGGATAGTAAAATTCTTAAAAGGTGTGTGAAAAAAATTAATATATTTTGATAAAAAAGTGAACAACTGCAATGCAAGATATGATAATGTATTGATAATGATGTAAATGGTACATATGTAGTTTATGGTGTGTATAGAAATTAAAATTATATAAAGTTAAGCCACAGTGGGAATGGATTAATTGATGAAATTTAGTAAAAATGTATATAAAAATTAATTGATAAAAGATAGAAATTAATTAATAAAAAATATGAAAATGGATGAATATGATGTAAAAAAATATAAAAATATAAAAAAGCAGGAGGAGGGCACTTCAAAGGAGAGGTCCATAGACATGTTCCGTGGATAGTCTTGGACCAAGACTATCCACGGAACATGTCTATGGACCTCTCCTTTGAAGTGCCCTCCTCCTGCTTTTTTATATTTTTATATTTTTTTACATCATATTCATCCATTTTCATATTTTTTATTAATTAATTTCTATCTTTTATCAATTAATTTTTATATACATTTTTACTAAATTTCATCAATTAATCCATTCCCACTGTGGCTTAACTTTATATAATTTTAATTTCTATACACACCATAAACTACATATGTACCATTTACATCATTATCAATACATTATCATATCTTGCATTGCAGTTGTTCACTTTTTTATCAAAATATATTAATTTTTTTTCACACACCTTTTAAGAATTTTACTATCCATATTTTTTCTCATGATTTCCACTATAATCTTGATCCATAGTGCATCTCTACACATACCCAATGACCATTATTATTATTTTTTTTTTCTTTTTCTCCTGACTCACACTCATATCTAATTCACCATCTTTATCCCTATGTTTTCTTTTCTTTCTTCTCTTCCCTATTCCCATTTTCTATCTGGATCCATTACCCATTTTACAACATACCTGAAACTTCCAGTCTCCACTTTTTCCTCTTTTCCAATTAGTATTACATCATCACTGCATGGAGACTATATAAAACCAGCATTTCCACCCTTTATCCACAACTATAGCTACTGAAGAAAAGGCCCGCGGCCTTGAAATGCGTCTAGCCCATTATCTGCACCTTATCCATAAGTGTATATCACTTCAAATAGACTGTATCTGCCATATTCCAATTGCAACAGCTGGATGCCCGCGATTCCGGGACCACTGCTGCACGCGCGCTGTTAGCGCCTTATTCACACGTGCAATCCGCACCACCTGTTACCTGCATCCTCTCACAGCCCCGGTCGGCAGAGTTACTCCTGGACATCATCCTCCCCAAGGCCGGACGCCTCCCGTGCCAGCCCAGGACACTCGGACCCCCGGAGATTCAGCCATTCACCCAGCATACCACCCAGGCGGGCATTGATATCCAGAGTGCCGGACTCAGCCGTGCCAGCCTGGACCTGAGGACTCCAAAGGAGGGTGAGTGGTGCTGTGCACCGAGACTTGGCATCTTCATCGCTGACAGTGTTTGCCACATTGTCTGCATTACCTGTCCATGAATTTCCTATTGTAGCTATTGTCGCTACACTCACTACCATATATACCGTTACTCCGGACACACCCAAACTAATTGTGACTTTTCATTCTGGACATTTCTTGTGGATTTTTCATTGAAATATCCCTATGAATTATATGGACTGAGAACGTTTTCTCCTGATATATGCAGCAGATATTTAATTAATGAATTTTCTTTGGTGCTACTTACCCATCATATTTATTTCATTTTAATCCTACTATATTCTGTATTTTTTATTATATCTATTTTTTACCCAGTATATTCCATTCGCCTTTAGCAAGGGCCCTGCTAGGCGATTGGTCATATATATCCTTTTTATATAATAAAGACCATTTCTTGGATCCCATCTCCACTAGTCTTTTCCTTTTTCTCTCCCCTGTGCTTTTGAGGACTGGTTCACATAAATATTTTTTATTTATAATTTCTACATATTACATTAGGCCTTTTGGGTGAAGGCAACACCTTTAACCTCAAGCACATTATTTCTTTTATCCTAAGTGAGCTACACATATTTTACATTTCCAGTTCCCTAAATGGACAGAGGTGTCAGCAGAGAGCACTGTGGTCAGACAGAAAAAGGAAGGAACTTCCTGTGGAGCATACAGCAGCTGATAAGTACTGGAAGGATTAAGATTTTTAAAATAGAAGTAATTTACAAATCTGTTTAACTTTCTGGCACCATATGTTTTTTGTTTTTTTTTCTGAATGTCATATTGTAAAATTATTTACAAAATATATAAATAAGCAGTTATTTAAAAAAAAAATGTTTTCCAGTGGAGTACCCCTTTAATTAAAGGAGAACTACAGCGAAAATTAACTTATCCCCTATTCACAGGATAGGGGATAAAAAGCTGATCGCTGGGTTTCCGACCGCTGGAACCTCCGGAACGGGACCCTGGCCCTTGCAGTGAGGAGCACA
Organism: Hyla sarda; assembly: GCF_029499605.1. Lineage (NCBI taxonomy): Eukaryota > Metazoa > Chordata > Amphibia > Anura > Hylidae > Hyla > Hyla sarda. The sequence continues at coordinate 589,197,809 of NC_079189.1, read as the reverse complement.
TGTCAGCTACCGGTAGACGTCACACGCTCCATTCATTTCTATGGGAGCACCGATAAGCCTCGAGTGCTGCTCTCGGGTCTTTTCATCTCTCACATAGAAATGAATGGAGCGTGTGCCGGCTCCAGCACGCACTCCTCACTGAGCCCCGGGTCCCGTTTGGGAGATTGCGGGGGTCCCAAAGGTCGAACCCCCAGAAATCAACTGTTTATCCCCTTTCCTGTGGATAGGGGATAAGTTAAAGGGGGTTATCAGGAACATTTTTTTTTTTTTTTTAAAGGTGGTTATTCAGGAAAAGAACAACTCAACTTCAGCAGCTGATAATTATTGGAAGGATAAAGATATTTAAATAGAAGTCATTTACAAATCTGTTTAACTTTCTGGAGCCAGTTGATATATAAAATATTTTTTTTTTTCCTGGAATACCCCTTTAATTTTCGCCAGAGATCTCCTTTAAAAAATAGAATGTAGCAGATCAAGGACAGGTGACAAGTTATTGGAGAAATTGTAGCGTAGTAAAGAAGGAATGTTGGCTATTTGTTGTACGGTATTTATTACCTCCATTTCGCTATAATTATTGCTATGGTGGCCAACGCTACAATTGTTTCCCATCTTGGCTACAATGAAGTCCATTCAGTGAGCAGTGTGATTGCTGCTCCTGATAACAGCTTTACTGTACGCCATAAATAGAGGCCCTGTAATGAGTCACAAAGACGACCGTCAATATATCACTGCTATATCTCTGCCGTCTGTGGCTTCAGACTGGAAAATCCATTTACATCACATTCCAGAATTACTGAAGGTGAATCACTGCTGTCCTGAGACAAACAAGGCGGGGACATGTGTGACCCGATATTTAAAGGGGTATTCCGGGTTTATACAAGGATAGAGGATTAGACCCCCATGATCTCAGAGCAGGCCTGGCATTCCGGGCCCTGCTTCCGAGACGGGGACGTGACTTCGCCGTTACACCCTCCAGTGACGTCACGCCACGCCCCTTCCTTTCTTGTCTATGGGAGGGGGCGTGACACGCCCCCTCCCATAGACATGAAAGGAGGGGGCGTGACGTCACCAGGGTGCGTGACCGTGACGTTACATCCCTGTCTTGGAGGCAGGACCCGGAATGCCAGGGGCTGCACTGAGATCATGGGGGTCCCCTGCAGCGGGACTCCTGCGACCATACATCTTATCCCCTATCCTTTGGATAGGGGATAAGATGTATAAACCCAAAATACCCCTTTAAAAAAAAAATCATAAAGGGGTACTCGAATACATATTGCATTGCTTGCCTGTCTACCACAGTTCTGAAACCACCAAAAGTTCATTTGTTTTGTGCATCTGTTGTCTTCTTCCCAACCATGTCAGAAAAACTACTTTCTGGTTGAGCAAGTGCTCAGTACTACAATTCCCAGAAGGCAATGCTTTACCTTAGCTGTCCATCAGAGCCCTCCCACTTTGCTTATTCCCTTCCTACAACCCTCCTGCTGGTTCCCTGCCAATGACTGATGCAGAGCATTGTTAAACAAAGCAGAAAAGCCAGCAGAAACTGCTGTATTCATTGCCTGTTTGCTCCTCTGCCTGTGGCATTGTTCAGCACAAAGCTGCATGCTGTAAACACACCTCATTCTTCCCTAAGTGTCCCAATAAATATGTATGTGTGTGTGACAAAATGATAGGAATGGTTGACGGGGAATGCTATATTTCCCCAAGGTACCTGTTTTATGTGATCATCAGGTTTCAGGAAGTGCATATCTCATCTAGAGAAAGCTGGGTAAGATATAGGGAATCCATAAAGAACTTAGCTTTCTAGAGAATTTTTTAAGTCCTGTTATTGGGCTTAAATATTTATGGAATGAAAAGCAGTTTTGGTAGTGGGTCCTTCCATCCCCTTTCTAGGTCAGGCCAGAAGTTAAGGTTAGCCCCAAGTCAGCACATAATGGGCTTACGAAATGTGTAACCAAGTTTGCACTGAGAGGCTGTGAGGAGAGCCACCTCAAAAAGGGACATTATCCTTGTGTGAGTAACACATTTCTGGTGACTGTTTTGCTGGGTGGCCGGTAGTAAGACAACTTTATAAAGAGGAAAGATTTTGTGTAGTTAGCACTGGACAAGCAGGATTTACTCACTTTACTGTTACTGACTAAATCCTGTGTACTGAGAACAATAATACCATTATATACGGAACAAATTATACCACCACACAAAGACTGGATAATACCATCATACTGTTACTGAACATAAACCACTATACACAGACCAATAATGTCAATAGCACAGTATACAGCGGCCAAATAGCAGCAGCACACCAGGAATACACTATACGTCACACAGTCACTGACTAGTGCACCATACTGTACTGAATAAAACCACTATACACAGACCAGTATTCCCCCCCATACAGTGCGTATATAGAGGTAGATACCAACTGAAGACAGGATTTGCAGACCCAATAAGTGATTATATACAGGATCATAAAGAGGTAGATGCCATCTGTACACAGTATCTGTATACCATATAAGTGATTACAGTTACATCTAGTGACTCACAATTGATGTTTTATATCATCCTCTTTTTATTTCTTCTCTGCCCAGCTTAAACCACCATGATGACTTCTTCCAGCCAAAACTCATCTTTTCAGCAAAGAAGACATCTTAGACTCCACATTCTCATGATGAGCGTCTCATGTTCCACCAGCGGTGATCTATTGGATGAGACCTGGTGACTGTGGAGGTCATTGGAGTCCAGTGACCTCATTGTCCTGTATGAGATGATGTCAATTGACATGGGGCATTATCCTGCTGGAAGTATCATCTGAAGATGGCTCCACTGGGGTCATAAAGGGATGGACATGGTCTGTAACAATTGGTATTATTGGGCCCAAGGTGTGCCAAGAAAATGTCCCCTACACCATGACACCACCACCAGCCTGAACCAGTGATACAAGGCAGGATGGATCCATGTTTTGACGTACATCAAATTCTCTTCCATCTAAATGTTACAGCTGGAACTAAAACTTTTCAGATCAGGCAATGTTCTTCCACTGTCCAATTTTGGTGACTTGTGCGAATTGTACCCTGTTTCATGTTTTTAGCTGACAGGAGTGCAACCTTATCAAGGTTGAGCGTGTTATGTTTTTAGAGATGGTATTCTGCAGACTTTGGTTGTAACGAATGGTTATTTAAGTTACTGTTGCCTTCCCATTCTCCTCTGACACCACTACTGCCGCTCACTAGATATTTTCTCTTTTCTGGACCATCCTCTGTAATCCTAAAGATGGTTGAATGTGAAAACCCCAGTAGATCATCAGTTTGTGAAATACCCCCAATATCAGCCCTTCTGGCACCAACATCCATGCCACATTTACAGTCACTTAAAGGGGTACTCCGTTTCCCCAGCGTTTGGAAAATGTTTTTCCGAGCGCTTGGAACGGGTGACAGAGGTCGTGACGTCACGCCACGCCCCCTCCCATAGACTTGCTTTGAGGGGGCGTGGTGTGAAGTGGTTGTTGGTGATTGTTCATTGGGTGGAGAAGGGGGTTTGGATAGTGTCTATATGTGCATACATGTATGTATGATGTGTGCATGCATATATGTATGTATGATATGTGCATGTATGTATGATGTGTGCATGTATGTATGAATGATGTGTGCATGTATGTATGATGTGTGCATGTATGTATGTATGTATGATGTGAGCATGTATGTATGATGTGTGCATGTATGTATGTATGTATGAATGATGTGTGCATGTATGTATATGATGTGTGCATGTATGTATGATGTGTGCATGTATGTATGTATGATGTGAGCATGTATGTATGATGTGTGCATGTATGTATATGATGTGTGCATGTATGTATATGATGTGTGCATGCATGTATGTTTATATGATGTGTGCATGTATGCATGATGTATGCATGTATGTATGATGTGTGCATGAATGTATGTATGATGTGTGCATGTATGTTTATATGATGTGTGCATGTATGTATGATGTGTGCATGAATGAATGTATCATGTGTGCATACAAGTATGTA